>NC_090032.1:2054011-2241511 GCF_037176765.1 Anolis sagrei
TGTTTGGATTCACAGTGCTCTCTGGATGTAAGTGAACTACATGTCGCCCAAATCAAGGTGAATTTGGGTAAACTACAATTCCCACCATGGTGGATCATTCCCCTCAAATCCCTCCAGTAGGTTGAGTTGGTCATAGAGGTTCTGTGTGACAAGTTTGGTCCAGATCCATCATCAGTGGTGGTCACAGTGTCTCTGGATGTAAGAGAACTATATCTCCCCCAAATCAAGGTGAATTTGGGTAAACTACAATTCCCACCATGGTGGATCACTCCCCTCAAATCCCTCCAGTAGGTTCAGTTGGTCATAGAGGTTCTGTGTGCCAAGTTTGGTCCAGATCCATCATCAGTGGTGGTCACAGTGTCTCTGGATGTAAGAGAACTATATCTCCCCCAAATCAAGGTGAATTTGGGTAAACTACAATTCCCACCATGGTGGATCAGTCTCGTCAAATCCCTCTAGTAGGTTCAGTTGGTCATAGAGGTTTTGTGTGCCAAGTGTGGTCCAGATCCATCATCCGTGGTGGTCACAGTATCTCTGGATGTAAGAGAACTACAACTTCCAGAAATGAAGGTCAGTTCCTCCCAAAGCCCTCCATTATTTTCTGTTGGTCATGATGGTTCTTTGTGCTAAGTTAGATCCAGGGACATCATTGGTGGTGTCCAGAGTGTACTTTGATTGCAGGTGAACTATAAATCCCAGTACCTACAATGGCTATAACACAAGGTGAATTCCCCCTAAACCTCTCCAGGATTTTTCTTTAGTCATGGGGGTTCTGTGTGCCAAATGTGGTCCAAATCCATTGTCAGTGGGGGTCACAGTGCTCTGACTTGATGCAGGGTGAACTATAACTTCCATCATGTGGAGTCAATCCTTCAAATTCCTCCAGTATGTTAAGTTACTGCTCAGTTCTGCTCTGTTTGATGTGCAGACAGAGTAGAAAAGAGTAGGGAAGTATTAAGTGAGAGGCAGTAGGCGGGATGATGTAAATTCCACACCAATGGAGAGAGTAAGGAACACTGGGATGTCTGTGGCAGAGAAAACACGCTTGCTGATTATTTCTGCTTTGTTTGTTGTGCAGACAGAGTAGAAAAGAGTAGGGAAGTATTAAGAGAGAGGCAGTGGATGGGATCATGAAAATTCCACACCAATGGAGAGAGTAAGAAACACTGAGATGTCTGTGGTGGAGGAAACACATTTGCTGATTATTTTTGCTCTGTTTGTTGTGCAGACAGAATTGGAAAGAGTAGGAAAGGATTAAGAGAGAGGCAGTGGATGGGATCATGCAAATTCCACACCAATGGTGAGAGTAAGGAACACCGGGATGTCTGTGGTGGAGGAAACATGTTTGCTGATTAGTTCTGCTCTGTTTGTTGTGCAGACAGAATTGAAAAGAGTAGGAAAGGATTAAGAGAGAGGCAGTGGGTGGGGTCATGCAAATTTCACACCAATGGTGAGAGTAAGGAACACTGGGATGTCTGTGGTGGAGAAAAACATATAATTAGGATGAAATTGTCCCCGAATGAAAGCATTAAGAGAAAGGCAGTGGATGGGATCATGAAAATTCCACACCAATGGTGAGAGTAAGGAACACTGGGATATCTGTGGTGGAGGAAACATGTTTGCTGTTTATTTCTGCTCCGTTTTTTGTGCAGACAGAATTGAAAAAAGTAGAAAAGGGTTAAGGGAGATGCAGTGGGTGGGATCATGCAACTTCCACACCAATGGAGAGAGTAAGGAACACCGGGATGTCTGTGGTGGAGGAAACACGTTTGCTGATTATTTCTGCTCTGTTTGTTGTGTTCACAGAATTGAAAAAGTAGGAAAGGATTAAGAGAGAGGCAGTGGATGGGATCATGCAAATTCCACACCAATGGTGAGAGTAAGGAACACCGGGATGTCAGTGGTGGAGGAAACATATTTGCTGATTATTTCTGCCCTGTTTGTTGTGCAGACAGAGTAGAAAACAGTAGAAAAGTATTCAGTGAGAGGCAGTAGGTGGGATCATGCAAATTCCACACCAATGGAGAGAGTAGGGAACACCGTGATGTCTGTGGTGGAGGAAACACGTTTGCTGAGTATTTCTGCTCTGTTTACTGTGCAGACAAAATTGAAAAGAGTACTAAAGGATTAAGAGAGAGGCAGTGGGTGGGATCATACAAATTCTACACTAATGGTGAGAGTAGGGAACACTGGGATATCTGTGGTGGAAGAAACTCATAAAATCTAGTATGAAATGGTCCCCGAATGAAAGCATTAAGAGAGAGGCAGTGGCTGGGATCATGCAAATTCCACACCAATGGTGAGAGTAAGGAACACCGGGATGTCTGTGATGGAGGAAACATGTTTGCTGATTATTTCTGCTCTCTTTGTTGTGCAGACAAAATTGAAAAAAGTAGGAAAGGATTAAGAGAGAGCAGTGGATGAGATCATGCAAATTCCACACCAATGGTGAGAGTAAGGAACACTGGGATATATGTGGTGGAGGACACATGTTTGCTGATTATTTCTGCTCTGTTTGTTGTGCAGACAAAATTGAAAAAAGTAGGAAAGGATTAAGAGAGAGCAGTGGATGAGATCATGCAAATTCCACACCAATGGTGAGAGTAAGGAACACTGGGATATATGTGGTGGAGGACACATGTTTGCTGATTATTTCTGCTCTGTTTGTTGTGCAGACAGAATTGAAAAGAGTAGGAAAAGTTTAAGGGAGACACAGTGGGTGGGATCATGTAAATTCCACAGCAATGGTGAGAGTAAGGAACACTTGGATGTCTGTGGTGGAGGAAACATGTTTGCTGCTTATTTCTGTTCTGTTTGTTGTGCAGACAGAGTAGAAAACAGTAGGAAAGTATTAAGTGAGAGGCAGTAGGTGGGATCATGCAAATTCCACACCAATGGAGAGAGTAGGGAACACCGTGATGTCTGTGGTGGAGGAAACATGTTTGCTGCTTATTTCTGCTCTGTTTGTTGTGCAGACAGAATTGAAAAGAGTGGGTAAGGGTTAAGGGAGAGACAGTGGGCGGGATCACGCAAATTCCACACCAATGGTGAGAGTCAGGAACACTGGGATGTCTGTGGTGGAGGAAACACGTATAATTAGGATGAAATTGTCCCCGAATGAATGCATTCCTTGGGTGCTGGGCAGTATGATGTTTGGGGAGGAGATTGGCAGGGGTTGGGAGATATGTTAATGGCTCTCGCTATAACCTGAAATGTCATTTGATGTCTCCTCAGCACTGTGGGTTAAAGCTATTTGTGGAAGTGGGCACCACAGTCACATACACACATGCATATTATGTGTTTGTGTGTGTATATAGACAAGAACCATGGGTAGCAAATATCTGCATGGCTTGGAGAGATGTGTTGCAACTGGAGACATGATGCATGCCTATAATAACACAGGAAAACCACAAAGGAGGCGCTTGGATCTGAAACCATTGCGATTACATAAATCATGCCTGCGTTTAGGAATCCTCTCAGGAAATTGTGTGGGTTTTCAGGTGGAGAAGGAACTAGTATGTTGACATGACCTGAAACTTCCTCCAAGGGTCAAGACCATATCCTTCTGCTTTATCTCCCCAACATCTGGTCATGCTTTGGGACAGCAACCAGCTCCACGTCCCCATTGAACCTCCTGGTTGAACTAAAGTTAGAGCTGAACCTCGTTCTTCTGGATTAACTCAAACATACTTGAGAAAAAGGAATATATTCTGATGTAGTCTACACAAACCCTCATTCTGGTGATGATGGACCTGTGTCTGGAGCACCATCTTCTCCAAGGTCTTCTTTCACACATTTAATCCTGGCTCTTATGTTGTTATAGAGCTGGAATTTAGGAGGCAGAGACCAATCAGACTCTTTAAAGAGTTCTTTACCCTGGCGAGACAGAGATAATTATTTATTTTTATTTATTTAGAAGTTTTATATACCGGTCTTCTCACCTCCAAGGAGGGACTCAGGCCGGTTCACAACATGTATTCATATACAGTAATATACAAAACAGCACAATGCATCCTCATTATATATTAAGATATAAGTACAATAAAAACATCATCATGAAGGGAGACAATGCATTCTGGAGTGGATTATGGAGTTTTAATGTCCTTAGGCTTATCGAGGCTGGGGATCGGCCTTTCAGAGAAGCACCCTGTACTGTTATGCGCGAACCAATTGTACAGGTGTGGATGATTATGGAGGGAATTAATCTCAGGCCTCAACTGTGTATAAGAATATATTATAGAGGAGGCCAATTATTATTTGTAAATTAAGGTAACTGCCACCAAAGTGAGGTATTTGAGGTACCACCGATGAGATCTGGCTTTACAGACGCAGATTAATTGAGATGAGACGGTCTTCAACAAAGGATAACAAGTTTATTGTGTACAAAGCGTATGGTTGCAGGCTGTTAAATAACTTATAGAACTTTGAATATCACTTGGTTTGTAATACAGTCCACTCTTCCAAATAACACAGCTCGTGGCTAACTTTTACTGAGGTGAAGCTCTTTAGTGAACAACGTTTCCTACTATGAATAGCCTTCCAATTTGATCTTTCCTTTATCTAATCTCTGATCTCTAGTCCTTCCTTGACTAGGGATCCTAACAAGCTTCCTTTAGTCTTCCTTGACTAAAGAAACTGGCCAGGTTTCTCTCTTCAGCCCTTCTAGACTGAAAAACCTCCAGCTGCTCACACACACCTCTCTCCCAGGCATTTCAAGCCTCACTCTTTTCCAAAGACGCACATCACTTATCCTGCTTGGCTCCTCCCACTTCTCACTCTCCTGAGCTAGCCTGCCCGGTCTCCTTGGCAACGCTCACTGTGGATTCAAACCAGATAACTCTAGTTTTAGCTACTGTTACAAACACAAATATATACTCTAACAGTTAAACACATACATAGTATCAATGACTTCTGCACACACGCAATCCCTGATTTTTCCCAATAAAAGGTCTCACCAAGTGGAAGGAAGTGCCACCGAGATGTTTTATTAGCGATTCAGCTGAAAAGGATGCAGAGCGACAATCATTTGCTAAGCAGAGCATGTGGTTACAGAAAACAGGCCATTTTTTAGAAAATACAGAATTGTGAGTTTCAAAATTCCCACTCTTCCCTCCCACCCAGCTCGAAGGGGATTGGCTGACGCGTAAACAGCTGGGAGGAGGCTTGGCTGTCCCTCATGCATCAGGACCAATTGCAGGGCTTTCACGTGGCGCCAGAGCCTATCAGGAGGCCCCTGCTGCCTCGACAATCCAGCAAATCAGAAGTGAGGGAGGCGGGATGAAGGGAGACAATGCATTCTGGAGTGGATTATGGAGTTTTAATGTCCTTAGGCTTATCAAGTCCGGGGATCGGCCTTCCAGAGAAGACACTTAATTGTCCTGAGATGGGTCTGTGATAAGCATTGATGGCTTAATCCGGGTTTTCCTCTTACAATCAGATAGGGCACAAAGGGGAAACTTTTGTGAATGTCCTTAGTGGAAAGAATTGAAAGAAAAACGGCTTGGAGGAAAAGAGGACTTTCCTAAGGTCATATCCCCCCCCCCCATTGTTATATGATTAAAAAGTCTGCCAAACAGAAATCCTAATGGTGGCCCAACTCCGAAGACAAAAGGATTTCCTTGATTATTGTCCATGCAAAGAATGTCCAAAGATAAGGATCTTTTCATGATCGCTGATTGCTTTTCCCGAGGCAGGGCAGCTTCCTTGTAGAGTTCCCCCAAGAAGAGGGGAAGGGGGCAAAAGGGTCAGGGCAAGGTCAAATACATGAAGGGAAATATAGAAATACAGGAGAAAATATGAAAATATAGAAACAGAGAGTAAACTCAACTACCTTCCCCCAGTGTCCATAGTTCATATTATTAAATATCCATGAGAGGGAAAGTGAGTCCCTTGTTTGTGAGATGGAGGACCATCAGGAGCCCAGGTGTGCCTCAGATAGAAAAATTCAAATACTTTTGTGGCATGATTTTCAGTAATAAATTGGTTACCTTCTGCTGTAAACATAAAAATAGGGCATAAAGCCTTGATTAAATGATACACACCAAACTGACCAAGACTTAACCCTTATTATCCAGCCTGGCGTCCTTGCCCTTAGCAAAACTATAAGTTACTATCTCTTATGGGGGGGGGGGTCATGTTCGACTTCAATGTCCCCTCCCAACCTTCAAATCTCCAAGTTGAACATGTCCAGTTCCCTAAGCCACTCCTCAGAAGGAATCATGACTTACAGGCCTTTGACCGTTTTGGTGGACCTTCTTGATGCACTTTTCATCTTGTTGATATCCTTCTCCAACTGTGAAGATAATATCCCAGGTGGTCCAGGGACCACCATTTCCCCATCCCTCCCTTTTCCGTTGGGTAGGAAAGACTCTCCCTCTGTGTTTTCCTCCATTCCATCCAAGGCCAAGGGCTGACCACTTCCACACTCCCTTCCACCCACTTGTGGGTAGATGCCTCCTAATCACAATATGATCATCTGGGAGGATTCCAACCAAGCAGCGAAGAGAAACAAGGATCGACAACAATAACAGAGCAGGTTTGACCAGAAGGCAACTTCATCATCCACCGCCCACTTTCCCAAACTCCAAGGAAGCCAGAGGTTGATGTGTATGGTGCCTTTTTTCCCCCGCTTCCTTGCTGCTCATTGCTGAAGACCTGGGTAAGTCTTCTGATTTTCTTGCTCTCTGGTATTGGTTTTGAATTGGGAATTGCCTTTGGGGTTGGCAAAGAGGGGCCTCTGGAGAATGAAGAACCATAGAATTGGAAGAAGTCCATGGGTCATGGGGTCCAACTCATTGTTCAGTCCAGGATCTCCTAGTCTCTTTTGGAAGATGTCCATCAAGAAGTTCTTTCTAGAGTTTAGTTGATGTGTTGTGCTTCCAAACCAGAAGACCTGTTTCCACCGTATGGGAACCTACTTTTCCTCAAATGATTATTATTTTGATTGTCCTTCTCCAAATCCACCCAGTCCAGCTTGTTGTTGTGTATGGGGCCTTTGGAGAATGTAGAACCATAGAACTGGAAGAAGTCCATGGGTCATGGGGTCCAACTCATTGTTCAGTCCAGGATCTCCTAGTCTCTTTTGGAAGATGTCCATCAAGAAGTTCTTTCTAGAGTTCAGTTGATGTGTTGTGCTTCCAAACCAGTAGACCTGTTTCCACTGTATCGGGCATCAGCTCTATCCCTTCCTTAAATACCCTTGAGATATTTAAAGTGGTCTTTCATGCCACACCTCCATCTTCTCATCACCAAGCTGAACATGCCCAACTATTTCAACTTTTCCTCAAATGTTTATTATTTTGGTTGTCCTTCTCCAAATCCACCCAGTCCAGCTTGTTGTTGTGTATGGGGCCTTTGGAGAATGTAGAACCATAGAACGATAGAACTGGAAGAAGTCCATGTGTCATGGGGTCCAACTCATTGTTCAGTCCAGGATCTCCTAGTTTCTTTTGGAAGATGTCCATCAAGAAGTTCTTTCTAGAGTTCAGTTGCTGTGCTGTCCTTCCAAACCAGTAGACCTGTTTCCACCATATGGGGCATCAGACCTATCCCTTCCTTAAATGCCCTTGAGATATTTGAAGAGGCCTTTCATGCCACATCTCTATCTTCTCATCATGAAACTGAACATGCCCAACTATTTCAACTTTTCCTCAAATGTTTATTATTTTGATTGTCCTTCTCCAAATCCACCCAGTCCAGCTTGTTGTTGTGTATGGGGCCTTTGGAGAATGTAGAACCATAGAATGATAGAACTGGAAGAAGTCCATGGGTCATGAGGTCCAACTCATTGTTCAGTCCAGGATCTCCTAGTTTCTTTTGGAAGATGTCCATCAAGAAGTTCTTTCTAGAGTTCAGTTGACGTGTTGTGCTTCCAAACCAGTAGACCTGTTTCCACCATATGGGACATCAGACCTATCCCTTCCTTAAATGCCCTTGAGATATTTAAAGAGATCTTTCATGCCACACCTCCATCTTCTAATCACCAATTGAACATGCCCAACTATTTCAACTTTTCCTCAAATGTTTATTATTTTGATTGTCCTTCTCCAAATCCACTCAGTCCAGCTTGTTGTTGTGTATGGGGCCTTTGGAGAATGTAGAACCATAGAACGATAGAACTGGAAGAAGTCCATGGGTCATGGGGTCCAACTCATTGTTTAGTCCAAGATCTCCTAGTCTCTTTTGGAAGATGTCCATCAAGAAGTTCTTTCTAGAGTTCAGTTGATGTGTTGTGCTTCCAAACCAGTAGACCTGTTTCCACCGTATGGGGCATCAGACCTATCCCTTCATAAACACCCTTGAGATATTTGAAGAGGTCTTTCATGCCACACCTCCATCTTCTCATCACCAAGCTGAACATCCCAACTATTTCAACTTTTCCTCAAATGTTTATTATTTTGGTTGTGCTTCTCCAAATCCACCCAGTCCAGCTTGTTGTTGTGTATGGGCACTGTTATGATGAAAATCCTGAAATCAAGTCCTGGGATTCAAGGGAGGGGTGCTTCATAAAGGGAAAAACAAAAGAGGAAATTGAACTGATTTGCATATGTATACCATCTTTTGTATAGGAAGTTGAAGACCAGAATATGATCTGGTCCTTGCATAATGTTTAAAAAAATAAGGAAACTTCATTTTGGATGTTATTGAATGCACAAATTCTGGACTTGCTTCCCAAAACAATGAACAAAAACAACCTCAACACCTAGTCTAAAGCAATTATCGATTGGAACACTCCAACCTCCTCTGAACCCCATTACAAAATCGACAATTAAAATAATAATCAGGCAGTGGCATCAAGAGAACGTATTCTTGAAGCCAGATGATCCCGTAAAATAGGTCAGCCTTGCTATAACTATATTGCAGAAGGAAAGGTTGAGTTTGACAAAGAGTGGGTTGCTTCAACTCGAGCTTTTGAAGGTATAATATCAATGGAGGAGTTCCTAGTTTAGGCCTTAGCCCAG
Source organism: Anolis sagrei (assembly GCF_037176765.1). Classification (NCBI taxonomy): domain Eukaryota; kingdom Metazoa; phylum Chordata; class Lepidosauria; order Squamata; family Anolidae; genus Anolis; species Anolis sagrei. The sequence goes on from NC_090032.1 coordinate 2,062,972, forward strand.
CCTCCTTGTAGCCTTCTGGGTCAGGGATTCCCAAGTTAGACTTCAACTCCTAGAAGCCTTGGCTGACGGTCTCCCAGCTTCACCATCTGGGATCGACCCTCCAGGAAGGACCGGAGCCATGACAAAGCCATGCCTCCAAGGCCCATCCCGGAGAGTCGTCCCAGAAGGATTCCATTATCGATGGTATCGAAAGCCGCTGAGATGTCCAAGAGAACTTCAACTTCAACTCCTAGAAGCCTTGGCTGACTTGGTCTCCTAGTTTAGGCCTTAGCCTAGCCTCCTTGTAGCCTTCTGGGACAGGGATTCCCAAGTTAGACTTCAACTCCCAGAAGCCTTGACTGACTTGGTCAACAGCTAGAAATTCTGAGAGCTGAGGTCTGAAATACCTGGACATGTCTTGAAGAGCTCTGGGCTGAAGGCAGCTGGCTCCATCTCTAACCCATAATGTTCTTGTGGTTGTCAATAAAGGTTGAGAACCTGTCCTACAACTTCTCTGTGTTGATCTCTATGGAGTTGGCAGCCAGCCCAGGCAACGTGTGTGGGAGAAAAGATGCCCTACTTGTGGTGTGACTCACCACTAGATTGGCCTCTCAGCTCCCCACCTCCCTAGTTTTCCAATTTTAGAGAAGGGATGCAACGCTTGATGAGGCAATCGCTGGACCGGATCAGAGGAGAGGCAATAAGAAACGAAACCTTGAAGCGTTGGCTGCTCCCATCTCTTCTATTTAAGTTGCCTTCTCGGGGCTTCTCTATGACCCACCTCCATTTGTTCTTCACAGGAGAACATCAAGGTGCCCAAAGATGTCCAGGCTGATCAGGGCCTTCACAGACATGATGGAAGGCAACTATAAGTCCAACCCTAAGAAAGTGAAGGAGACAGAGACGTTCAAGAAGAGCGAATTTAAGAAGCTGATCCAACAGGAGCTGTCACCAGTCATGGTAATATTTCTCAAGTATAATGACATAAGGAAACTAATCCTTAGGGACATAAATCCTAGAGGAGAAAGGGAGGGGAAGGACCTTCAAAACAAATTCAGGAGTGATGATATTATAATTATGCTAAAATCACTCCACTGGCTATACATTACATTCTGGGCAACGCATAAGTTGTGGGTTATTACCTTTACAGTCATATACAATTTGATCCAGCTTGTCTTCTTCTGGAGATAAATGAGAAGTAACATTTCCTGGAGATGTGTGAGGGAGAATGCCTTCTTCTGTGTAATCCAACCCAGATACGTAGGTCATCTGGGGGAGTCCAGTCAGCCAGAACTAGACAGGAGTCCAGTCAGCCAGAACTAGACAGGAGAGCTGTTCATCAGTGAAACTCTCTGCTCCCAAGTGTGGTGGAGGCTCCTTCTTTGGAGGCTTTCAAGCAGAGGCTGGGTGGCCATTTGTTGGATGTGATTTTCCTGCTTCTTGGTGGGGGTTGTACTGGATGGCCCACGAGGTCTCTTCCAGCTCAATGATTCTATGATTCTATCTTGAGGATGTTTTTTTCAGCCACCCCAAAATAGTGGAATGACCTGCCAAAAGAACTTCAACAGTAATAGTAGTAGTAGTAGTACAAAAGCTGGATGGCCATATGCTTCTTGGTGGGGGTTGAACTGGATGGCCCACGAGGTCTCTTCCAGCTCAATGATTCTATGATTCTACCTCGAGAATGTTTTCTTCAGCTGTCCCAAAATAGTGGAATGACCTGCCAAAAGAGCTTCAACAGTAGTAGTAGTAGTAGTACAAAAGCTGGATGACCATATGCTTCTTGGTGGGGGTTGGACTGGATGGCCCACGAGGTCTCTTCCAGCTCAATGATTCTATCTTGAGGATGTTTTCTTCAGCCACCCAAAAATAGTGGAATGACCTGCCAAAAGAACTTCAACAGTAGTAGTAGTATAAAAGCTGGATGGCCATATGCTTCTTGGTGGGGGTTGGACTGGATGGCCCACGAGGTCTCTTCCAACTCTATGATTCTATGATTCTACCTCGAGGATGCTTTCTTTAGCCACCCCAAAATAGTGGAATGACCTGCCAAAAGAGCTTCAACAGTAGTAGTAGTACAAAAGCTGGATGGCCATATGCTTCTTGGTGGGGGTTGGACTGGATGGCCCACAAGGTCTCTTCCGGCTAAATGATTCTATGATTCTACCTTGAGGATGTTTTCTTCAGCTGCCCCAAAATAGTGGAATGACCTGCCAAAAGAGCTTCAACAGTAGTAGTAGTAGTAGTAGTACAAAAGCTGGATGATCATATGCTTCTTGGTGGGGGTTGGACTGGATGGCCCACGAGGTCTCTTCCAGCTCAATGATTCTATGATTCTACCTTGAGGATGTTTTCTTTAGCCGCCCCAAAATAGTGGAATGACCTGCCAATAGAACTTCAACAGTAGTAGTGGTAGTACAAAAGCTGGATGGCCATATGCTTCTTAGTGGGGGTTGGACTGGATGGCCCATGAGGTCTCTTCCAACTCAATGATTCTATAATTCTACCTCGAGGATGTTTTCTTCAGCCGCCCCAAAATAGTGGAATGACCTGCCAGAAGTCTGTTGACGTATTTTAATCTTTGGTCGATCCCTGCCGTGATCCATAGGAAAGGGTGGATAAGAAAGAAACCAACAGAGTAGTCAAAGTGCATTCGTTCTACAGAGTAGATGTAAACTGAATCTATATCGATAGAGATTGGTGTCAGGTGACAATTCATTTCCTTGGCTTTTTGCCTCTTTCTCCATCTCGCAACGATACAGGTCCAGCGATCGAGCAGCAGTAAGTACAAAAATATGAAGAATGCCCTTGATTCTGATGCTGAACTGATGACAGACAAAGAAACGGTACCTTGTGCTTATTGAAATCCATCCCATGTAGAGCGACCATAATTGAAGGTAATGTAGGCACATCACTTAGATTAGATTACTGTAAGGTGATTTATATGGGTCTCCCCTTGGAAGCTGTTTGGTAACATCCATTGGTCCAAAGAAATGGGAGCACACAACTTCTTTATTGCAACATATTGATGTTTGTTCTTGTTTTCAAGTAACATCAAGGTGGCTTCATGGAGACAATAAATGGAGGACCTCATTGAACTCTAGACATCAACCTTTCCGGAGAGAGTTGGCAATGCATCCTTCTCGTTTACTTGCTGCCTTCCATTTGATCTGGGATGAATGTTTTCCCTCAATGAACCGTGAATCATGAAGCATGCCTTGCGTTCTTTTTTATAGGACTTCCAATTTGCACAGAAGAATGTATGGACAATGAAACATAACAGGCTCAAGAATCCATGCTTTTTTGGAAGTTGGGGAGGGGGAGATTTCTATCAGAAGGAATCATTCTGATTTTTTCTCTCTCCAAGGGGAACTTACCAATTGTGAAAAAGGACTGTACGGGATTTTTATGTAATCTGAAACTCTGTCTGGTAGGCATGTGCAAAAAAATCGGAAAGCGTCGTAAATTGGATTTGTTTCGTATGATTCATACTGACGATGTGATATCTGACGTGCACATATGATCCATGCCAAAAATTAAGAAATTGAAACATACCCCACATTTTTTCGTTTTAGTTTTGGAAATATCGAAAGGCTTCCAAAGTCAGTTGCATGTGCATGGGTGATACACCTCCCTTCTCAGGCCCAATAAAAACCACTCACACAAGGGTGTTGAGATAAACAATGGCCACAACTCATTTGTGTGTGCAAGGGTGATACACCTCCCTCCAGACGACCCACGAAAACATGTCCACAAGGTGATTGGTGAAAAATTGGCCACAACTCGTTTATTAATAACAGGAACAAGGGTTGGCAGCCATGCATGGTCCTGGATCAAAATCAGGCAGCCCGCTGCTAATTGAAGATGCTACAAGCCTGGGTGCCACCGGCACAATACCAGTCACCAAAAACTCGGCACTACAGGCGTTATCCCCCCTTCCATCAAGGGGCGATAACTGGCCAGATCCAGGGCCCATGCTAAACACCAAACACAGAGTTGTGACAGTAGTAGTAGTACAAAAGCTGGATGGCCATATGCTTCTTGGTGGGGGTTGGACTGGATGGCCCACGAGGTCTCTTCCAAATCAATGATTCTATGATTCTACCTCGAGGATGTTTTCTTTAGCCGCCCCAAAATAGTGGAATTACCTGCCAAAAGAGCTTCAACAGTAGTAGTAGTAATAGTACAAAAGCTGGGTGGCCATATGCTTCTTGGTGGGGGTTGGACTGGATGGCCCACGAGGTCTCTTCCAGCTCAATGATTCTATGATTCCACCTCGAGGATATTTTCTTTAGCCGCCCCAAAATAGTGGAATGACCTGCCAAAAGAACTTCAACAGTAATAGTAGTAGTAGTACAAAAGCTGGATGGCCATATGCTTCTTGGTGGGGGTTGGACTGGATGGCCCACGAGGTCTCTTCCAACGCAATGATTCTATGATTCTACCTCGAGGATGTTTTCTTTAGCCGCCCCAAAATAGTGGAATGACCTGCCAAAAGAACTTCAACAGTAATAGTAGTAGTAGTACAAAAGCTGGATGGCCATATGCTTCTTGGTGGGGGTTGGACTGGATGGCCCACGAGGTCTCTTCCAACGCAATGATTCTATGATTCTACCTCGAGGATGTTTTCTTTGGCTGCCCCAAAATAGTGGAATGACCTGCCAGAAAATTAGTCTAACATAACAGTCCCCCAAAAGCCCAAACCAGCTAACATGAAGGGTGGATGGGATGGAAAAGCTGGACCAGGCAAGGCCTAGCCAGGGCCTCAGGCAGCCTTAAGTAGGCTGCCTGGGTGGAAGCTGTAGGCTGGCCCCAACGGCAGCAAACCTTCCTGCCACCCAGGGGGCTTCTGGGAAGAAGAACCCCCTGTGCCACATAGCGGCAAGGCCACCCTGCGCCGCAACCTGCTCGGCACGGTAAGTCGGGACAAGCCATTTATTGACAACAGGAACAAGGGTTGGCAGCCATGCATGGGTCCTGGATCAGGATTGGGCAGCCCACTGCTGTCTGATACCACGAGACATGCCAGGGTGACGCCGGCACAATACCAGGCCCGACGTAAACTCGGCACCCCCAAGACCACCAGGCGTTCCCCCCTACTGCTAGGCGGTAGGCCTGGGTAACAACGGAAAAATTTGTTTCTAAAATCGATTCGTTTTTTGGGGGTTTTTGCGTTTCGTTATTTAAAATAATTACAAAATTTTCCTTTTAAAAAGTTCGATATTTACGAAATTTCGTAAATGTGAAAAAAATTACAAAACATTAACGAATCGATTTCCGAAACAATAACGAATCGATTCGTTAATGGCGGACGCGACCGCGAAATACGCTAAAAAACCTCCAAAAACTTCTGAAGCTTCCCTCTCCCTCTGTTGTTGACTGTTGGTGTGATATTATAATTTTTTTTCACTAATTAAACAAAAAACAACCATAAAACTTGCCCCAGACATGCGGAAATAATAACGAAACGACCTCAGAACAATAACGAAACGAATACAATAACGAAATACGAAGCATTTACAAAACTATTTAAAAATTCGTTTTTAAAAAAAATTGCTCCAGAATGGTTCGTTATTGTTTTGTAATTGAAAAAATTAACGAATTATTAACGAATTACGAATTAACGAAACGAAACCGCCCAGCCCTACTAGGTGGGGATACCAAGCCAGATCCAGGGCCCATGCCCTACGCCACAAAAAGGGGGGTGGGCCCCCCACCCTCATTGCCGTCAACCCTGGTAGCTGCTCCCAATACAGAAAAAAACCCAAGATCAACCGGCGTAAAACAGTCCTTTGCTGTATCCAGGTTCTCTCTTGAATGCCTTTTGGAGCTGGCGATGCAAGGGGAGCATGGGGCAGCCTTAAGTAGGCTGCCCACGAGGGAGGAGAGGCCAACTCCAGCCTCTCCCGCCTGGAGGTGTGGCTGGCTAGCCGATTGGACCACCCGGCTGGATGGTGGGAAACCTTCCCGCCGAGTGAGGGGGTTTCTGGGAGGACGAAGCCCCCCCCTTTGGAAAAATGGCGGCGGAGGACGTCCCGCTCCGCAACTTCCCTGGCCCGGTAAGTCGGGCCATGACTTTTTCATATTCAGTGCAAGGAAGCAAAGCCATTAAGTCAAAAAGGCTGCCTGCTAGGGCTGGGCGGTTTCGTTTCGTTAATTCGTAATTCGTTAATAATTCGTTAATTTTGTTGATTACGAAGCGATAACGAACCATTCTGGAGCAATTTTTTAAAAAAACGAATTTTTAAACACGTTTTGTAAATGCTTCGTATTTCGTTATTGTATTCGTTTCGTTATTGTTCTGAGGTCGTTTCGTTATTATTTCCGCATGTCTGGGGCAAGTTTTTTGTTTAATTAGTGAAAAAAAATTATAATATCACACCAACAGTCAACAACAGAGGGAGAGGGAAGCTTCAGAAGTTTTTGGAGGTTTTTTAGCGTATTTCGCGGTCGCGTCCGCCATTAACGAATCGATTCGTTATTGTTTCGGAAATCGATTCGTTAATGTTTTGTAATTTTTTTCACATTTACAAAATTTCGTAAATATCGAACTTTTTAAAAGGAAAATTTTGTAATTATTTTAAATAACGAAACGCAAAAACCCCCAAAAAACGAATCGATTTTAGAAACAAATTTTTCCGTTGTTACCCAGGCCTACTGCCTGCCTGTAATTAATGGCCTCTTGGCATTAGGAGCCAGGAAAAGAGGGAGCAGTGCATTTTGGGAACAGCACAGAACTCTGGGAAGTGTAGTTTGGGGAGGGGAGGAGCCTTGTGCCAAAGAATTCAAAAGGCTCTACCAATTTAAGAAAGTTTCTGCCACAAAACAAAATTACATTCAAAGTAATAATAATAATAATAATAATAATAATAATCTTTATTTATGCCCCAATACCATCTCTCCAATGGGGACTCGGAGCAGCTTACATGGGACCAAGCCCGGACAACATGTTACAGAAAAATAAAACCAGAACATAAACAACAAGCAACATCATCAAAATTACATAGAAAAAAAGCATAAACACAGTAACAAAATAACATTCCAATAAACACAATCACGGTAACAGTGGGCGGGCCACATGTACAGAATAAAATGATTAAAAACTCTAATAAGATAAAAATAGGAGCAAGTTATTTGCAGGGAGCTCATACAAACACACAGCGCTGTGGAACTAAACTTCCCATTTGGAGGGCGTGTACTCCAGTGGCAGAAGCGTTGAGGGGAGCCATAGTGTCAAGTTGTGCACCTACTCGCCAAAGGCACAGTGGAAGAGCCAGGTTTTAAGGTCCTTTTTGAACATTTCTAGTGAAGGGGCTTTCCTGATCTCTCCAGGTAATGAGTTCGAGTAAGGGAGCCACAGAGGAGTTATTTCCTGTTTAAATGTGTATTTATTTATTTATTTATTTATTTATTTATTTATTTATTATTTGCACTTGTTAACCGCCACTCTCAGCCCGAGGGCGACTCGTGGCGGTGTACAGAACATAGAAAAGACAACAGTTTACAATAGATCAAGACCATAACACAACATCTTACTAATACAACAACTAATTAAACTAAAAATCCGCTTCGTCTTGTTGGGGTCATAATCAATCTCATAGTCATAGTCCATTCCGGTGGTCATTCCAAAAACATAGCACTTAGTTGAAGGCCTTTTCGAAGAGCCAGGTTTTCAGGCCCTTGCGGAAGACCAAGAGGGAAGGCGCCTGTCTGATTTCAGCAGGGAGGGAGTTCCATAGCCGGGGGGCCACCACCGAGAAGGCCCGCTCTCTTGTCCCCGCCAGGCGTGCCTGTGAGGCAGGCGGGACCGAGAGAAGGGCCTCCCCAGATGATCTCAAGGTCCTCGTGGGCTCGTAGGCCGAGATGCGGTTCGCAAGGTATTTTGGGCCGGAACCGTTTAGGGCTTTGTAGGATAACACCAGCACCTTAAATTGGGCCCGGTAGCAAATCGGCAGCCAGTGGAGCTGGGACAGCAAGGGCGTTGTGTGCTCCCTGCGTCCCGCTCCGGTTAACAACATGGCTGCCGCGCGCTGGACTAGCTGGAGCTTCCGGGCCGTCTTCAAGGGCAGCCCCACGTAGAGAGCGTTGCAGTAGTCGAGGCGGGATGTGACCAAAGCGTGTACCACCGTGGCCAAGTCAGACTTCCCAAGATACGGGCGCAGCTGGCGCACGAGCCTAAGCTGTGCAAATGCTCCCCTGGTCACCGCTGAAACCTGGGGTTCCAGGCTCAGCGATGAGTCCAGGGTCACACCCAAGCTGCGAACCTGCGCCTTCAAGGGGAGTGCGACCCCGTCCAGCACAGGCTGTAACCCTATACCCTGCTCGGCCTTGCGACTGACCAGGAGGACCTCTGTCTTGTCTGGATTTAATTTCAGTTTGTTCACCCTCATCCAGACCGTCACAGCGGCCAGGCACCGGTTCAGGACTTCGACAGCCTCCTTAGTAGCAGGTGGGAAGGAGTGACAGAGTTGGACATCATCTGCGTACAGGTGACACCGCACCCCGAAACTCCGGATGATCTCACCCAGCGGCTTCATGTAGATGTTAAACAGCATGGGGGACAGTATGGAGCCCTGAGGAACACCACAGGTCAAAGGCTGTGGTGTTGAACAGGAGTCCCCCAATAACACCTTTTGGGTACGACCCTCCAGAAATGACTGGAGCCACCGCAAAGCGGTGCCCCCAAGGCCCATCTCTGCAAGGCGTCCCAGAAGAATACCGTGGTCGACGGTATCGAAGGCCGCTGAGAGGTCCAGGAGCACCAACAGGGACACACTCCCCCTGTCTAGCTCCCGGCGGAGATCATCCACTAAGGCGACCAAGACCGTCTCGGTACCATGTCCCGGTCTGAAACCAGACTGTGCCGGATCCAGATAATCCGTGTCTCTCAAGAATACCTGGAGTTGTGAGGCCACCACGCTTTCCATGACTTTGCCCAAGAAGGGAAGATTGGAAACAGGCCGAAAGTTGTCAAATTTGGTGGGGTCCAGTGATGGTTTCTTCAACAGCGGCTTTATAATAGCCTGTTTTAGGCTCACTGGAATCTTGCCTTCCCGAAGGGAGGCATTAACCACCACCGTTACCCACTCAGCCAATCCCCCTCTGGCCTCTTTCAGAAGCCAGGATGGGCAGGGGTCTAGGATGGACGTGGTAGGCCTCATTCCTCCAAGTATCTTGTCCACATCCTCGGGCTTCACAAACTGAAAAGAATCCATCAAAATAGGACAAGCAGGTGCTTGTGTCACATCCACGGAGACTGCATTTAATGTGGCGTCCAGCCCAGAACGGATCAAAGCGACTTTGTCTGCAAAGAACCGAGCAAATGCTTCACAGCGCGTGGCCGAGTTGTCAGGGCTCCCGCCTGAGGTAGGGGGAGTTAAAAGACCTCTGACAATCCGAAACAACTCCGCCGGACGGTTTTTTGCAGACGCAATAGTGGCCGCAAAGAAAGTTTTCTTTGCGGCTTTTATTGCCGCGGCATATGCCCTTAGAAAGGACACAAACCGTGCTCGATTTGGCTCGCTTGGGTCCGAGCGCCACACGCTCTCTAGTTCCCTCTTCCTTCGCTTCATCGCTGCCAGCTCCTCAGTGAACCAAGGAGCTGGTTTAGCTCGGTTACTTGAGAGGGGACGTTCCGGAGCGATCCTGTCAATTGCCCTGGTCATCTCCCCATTCCAGAGAGCGACCAAGGCCTCGACATGGTCACCTACCGAGGTAGCGGGGAAATCCCCAAGAGCCGTCAGGAATCCATTCGGATCCATAAGCCTCCTGGGGCGGACCATCTTAATGGGTCCTCCACCTTTGCGGAGGTTAGGGGGCGCAGTGAGCCTAAATCTGATCAGGAAGTGGTCGGTCCATGGCAACGGAGAGATAGACAACTCCTCCACACCGCCACCCTGCTCCCATCCCTGGCAGAAAACCAAGTCCAATGTGTGTCCAGCACAGTGGGTGGGGCCAGTTATTTGTTGGGACAGCCCCATGGTTGCCATGGCAGACATGAAGTCCTGAGCCGCTCCTGTGAGGGTCGCCTCGGCATGGATGTTGAAGTCCCCCAGCACAAGAAGCCGTTGGGACTCCACCACCAGGCTCGAGACCACCCCCGCTAGCTCAGGCAGGGAGACTGTAGTGCAGCGAGGTGTACGGTACACTACAAGAATCCCTATTCTGTCCCGGTCACCCACCCTCAGGTGGACGCATTCGAAATTTGTGGTCTGCGGGATGGGACTCCTGGTCAGATGGATGGAATCTCTATAGACCACTGCGACCCCGCCTCCCCGTCCTCCGGCTCCTGGTTGGTGTTGCACGGAGAAGCCTGGAGGACAAAGCTGGGAGAGGTTTACGCCCCCCGCTTCATCCAGCCAGGTCTCCGTGATGCACGCCAGATCTGCCCGCTCCTCCAGGATTAAATCCTGAATCCAGGTCGTTTTTCCGTTGACAGATCTGGCGTTCAACAACACCACCTTCAAACCAGAGGGCCCGCTCACCTGGTTACACCAATTTACCTTAGGAGACCGGTTGGGGATTGTTAATATGGATAAGCGGTCCGAATTAGGCCGAATTCGAGGTCTCCTTTTCCCGCATCTCCTCCTTCCCACCACCACCTCTATGGGGGCCCCTCGGCTGATGGAACACCTCCCCCCCTCCATGCCGCAGTCTAAAGACAAGATCTTGCTTTCTGCTTTGTTCGTTGTTTGATTTTTCGGTCCTTGCCAATATCCTTTCTTCCCCTCTACCCCCCTCCCCACCTCATTTTTATTTACAGGCTCCAGCCCACCTCCTCCCCTGTCCCTTACACTATACAGTAGTAACAGGGATAGTACACAAAGGGGGATGGGGGACCACATGGATAACAGTAATACAAGGTGGTGTTAGATATTCCGGCCGCACCAATAGAATAGTTCATAAAGTGCACAAGTCTTAGGTGCAACACCGTCAGTAATAATAATTCAGTCAGCAACTACGTGCCGTTGGGCGCATTTGTAAAGTGCTAGGTCTAAAGTGCAATGAGTACCCTACATTGATTGGACGGTAGCTAAAGTAGCTAAAGTGCGGCACAGAGGGACAGGAAAGGGGTGAAAGTGCTAGTGCAGTTGGCGGCAGAGGCAGGCGCCTTAAAGTGCTCTCTTACGTAAAGTGCTATATTTCGTATTTATATCACATTATCAACAGATAATAGCCCAGGAATGTACAAGCTGATGGTATATAATCACCCTCCTATGGGGCTGAGATGATGGCAAGTTAGCTCAATGCTGTTATGACCCAGATGGGGTCTCTAGACGGTTGGAATGAAGCGGATGGGGGCTTCCGGAGATGGCAACTCGGCAATGGGACAGCACGGTTGGTCAGTTACAGTATTACACACTCTGTACTAACGCAGAGAGGGCCGGCATAAAGGTCAGCACAAATTGAGGTCAGCACAAAAGGTCTATACACAATCAAAGCACATATAAAGTTCTACACAGAATTAGTCAACACGGCAGCACAATCGCTGTTAGCTGGTAGCAGAGGCGAACTCCAGCAGCTGTGACACGGTGGCGGGCCAATGGTGGTGGCCTTGCTGGAAAGCAGCAGCGATGGCGAGGCGGTCCGGCCGCTGCGGCAGTAGCGATGGAACGGCAGTAGAGATGGTGAGGCGAGGCGCCAAAAAAGGCGGCTGCAACAGCCGCAGCGCTCTCCGTGCCTTGGCTTGGCCCGACGGTTCCACGGTGGTCCGGTTGTGGGAAGGCGGCGGCGCTGGAAGGCAGGACGCCAAAGATGGCGGCCACAACGGCCGCGGCGTGGTCTGTGCTCCGCCTCAACCCAGCGGCTCGAAAAAGGCCCGGCAGCAGCGGCAGCCACAGCGAACCACGCCAAGGCCGCAGCGGTGATCCAGCCAAGCGAGCCAAGCGAGGTCGCGGCGGTAGCTACGGCGAGCCACGACAGGCCGCAGCGGTGACCTGGCCACGCGAGGCGCCGGGAGACGCTCCGCCGCGGCCCGGTGATCCAGCCGTGACTTAGTGGCAGCGGCAGCTGCGGCTGCGAACGGTCCGGCAGCTCAGTGGCTCACCCGCAGTCCAACAGCAGCCGCCGCGGTGATGAGCAGTCGGCGGCGAGGCGCCAAGATGGCGGCCGCAACAGCCAGCTGCGCCCGTGTCTTGGGAAGTCTGACTTGGCCATGGTGGTACACCATCTTTGGCGTCCTGCCTTCCAGCGGGCCCCCAGGACCGAACGGGCCCTCGGGACTGAAGGCGGCGACCGACGACAGCAGCAGCGGTGGCGGTGAGCAGATAGGCAGCTCAGCTCAGCCCAGGCAGCTCGGACAAATAGCCTGGCGGCCCTCCAGGGGTTCAGCGGCCGCAGCAGTGGCAGCAAACAGCCCGGTAACGAGGCGCCCGGCTGGCAGTCGCAGCAGCAGGACAGCAAGGCAGCTCAGCAGCTCCGCAGCGGCAGAAGCAGCGGCAGACGCAGCCAAGATCGCTGCGCTCCGGCGGCGGCGCCCTCCAGCAAATTGGGTAGGTCTCCGCGTCTCCGTGTCTTAGGGGAGCCGCGTTACAATGGCGGCGGCGTTCACTGTGCTCGCTCGCTCGCTCGCCTACCTCCGCCTGTTGGTTGGCGCTCCTTGCGTGCCGGTCCTCGTAGGCTTGATAGGGTCGTAGGAGTGCTGACCCTCACGCCCCTTATTTTGGTGGTCGTAGGGGGGTGGGTTCCTTAGGATTCCTTTAGATTGTCTTTCTTTAGCGGCGCAGCTCCGCATTGTTGCTGCTGGCCGCCATAGCCGGAACCGGCTATGTTATTTCCTGTTTAAATGTGTAAGGATTACACATTTAAACAGGAAATAACACTTTCAAAATAGGAACAGATTTTCTATATTATTAAAAATGTTATTTATAAAGATTTTGAAAATTCACTAAAATCTATGGATAAGTGAAACGTTCTGAAACGTGGTGGGCTAAGAGTGGTAAATGTGTTCTACCACTGTAGTAAGTTTAATCTCAATAGTTTTAAAAATGAGGGAGACAGGAGCCCCTGAAATCTCCCCAATTAAAGTAATCAATTATGCACAATTACTACAACGAAAGGGTAACAAAAATTCATTATTGTTGTTATTATTATTATTATTATTATTATTATTGTAATGACATTTTCACCAAGTATACTTTAGAAACACTTTAGACATGATCTCACTTTTTAATTGATTGCACATTCCTACTGTCTGGTTAAGGTTGTAGGGTTTATGAAAGTTCAGGAATTCTGCAAGTGCCTTACACATTATATGGTGCATCACGAAAGTCAGGGACACTTCTGTCCAATTCAGATCAACAGGGTGAAAATTGCATTTGTGATATTGTTGAAAATACAAGTGCAGACATATTGCCTGTCCTTTTGGTCACATGTCTAATGGACAGTCAACTTCTACATCAGTTGTATATTGCTTCCATTTGTGAAGAATTGCATCTCCGGTTGAAGGAAGGCGACCTCTGCTGGTGGATGAAGATCTCCAATGGCCACCATGAATCAAAAGAGTAGACAACATGGATGCTAGTTTTCGTATTTCCTCCAGAATCACAAATCATTAACCAATAACAATAATTATGACCATGGTCCTCCCCCTTATTCACCCCCCCCCCCAATGATGGCAAACCATGAAGTGCATCTATACTATAGAATGAATGCAGTTTGGCATCACTTGAATTGTCCTGGCTCAATGTTATGGGATCCTGGGAGTTGTGTTTTCATGACGTCTTTAGCCTGCTCTGCCAAAGAGGGTTAAAGAACCCCAAGATTCCATAGCAATGAGTTGTAGAATTTGAAGTGGGGCCAAACTGAATTCATTCCACAATGTAGAATTAGTTCCACAATGTAGGGCCGGGCTTTAGCACAGTAGGTTAACCGTCAGCTGCAGTAAATCTTGCCGATTGAAAGGTTGACAAGTAATGCCCAGGTCAGGGTGAACTCCTGGCCTTTAGTCCAGCTTCTGCCTACCTAGCAGTTCGAAAGCAAATACGAGTAGATAAATAGGCACTACTTTATAGTGGGGAGGTATTTAAGGCACCCATAAGGAAATGCCAGAAAAATGCCAGTGATTTGATTAAGGAGGAAGTTTATGAACAAAGCTCTTCCGCAGGGAAGATGGAGTCACAGCACCCCCCTGTGGCCAGAATCAAGCATAAGCCTCCAAGATGCCGAAGATGGGAAAGCCTACATATACCACTATCTATGTACAGTGGTTTGTCTTGTCAGTGTATGACGGATTGAATGTGCCGTATATGTGTTCTATGATCCATCCTGAGTCCCCCTTCAGGGTGAGAAGGGTGGAATATAAATACGGTAAACAAACAAACAAACAAACAAATAAATAATAGATGGCACTCCCTTCAGGGAGAGGGAGTGGGATATAAATAAAGCATTATTATTATTATTATTATTATTATTATTATTATTATTACTTACTTACTTAGGCGATCCCTTGTTGTCTGAATAGGATTGTCTTCCAAGATCGGTGTCTTGGTGTTGGGTCCGTATGTGGCTGTGGAGCCCTATTCTAGATCTGCATGTTCTCCCACAGTGAGGGCATTGGTTTCCAGACAGAAGGTGGTTTCAGTCGGGGTTAGGTTGATGTGCCTTCCTCTTGGCACATTTCTCTCTTTCACCCTCCATTCGTGCCTCTTCAAATTCTACAGCACTGCTGGTCACAGCTGACCTCCAGCTGGAACGCTCAAAGGCCAGGGCTTCCCAGTTCTCAGTGTTTATTCCAGAGTTTTTAAGGTTGGCTTTGAGCCCATCTTTCAATCTCATTTCCTACCCACCTACATTCCGTTTTCCGTTCTTGAGTTCGGAGTAGATGGTGGTCAGGCATCCAGACAATGTGGCCGGTCCAGTGGAGTTGATGGCGGAGGACCGTCGCTTCAGTGCTGGTGGTCTTTGCTTCTTTCAGCACGCTGACATTTGTCAGCGTGCTGCAAATCTCCCAAGAGATTTGCAGGATTTTTGCAGAGGTAGTGCTGATGGAATCGTTCCAGGAGTTGCATGTGATGTCTGTAGACAGTCCACGTTTCACAGGTGTAGAGCAGGGTTGGGAGGACAATAGCTTTATAAACAAGCCCCTTGGTATCCCTACGGATGTCCCGGTCCTCAAACATTCTCTGCTTCATTCGGAAAAATGCTGCACTCGCAGAGCTCAGGCAGTGTTGAATTTCAGTGTCAATGTTTATGTCTGTAGACAGTCCACGTTTCACAGGTGTATAGCAGGGTTGGGAGGACAATCGCTTTATAAACACACACCTTGGTATCCCTACGGATGTCCCGGTCCTCAAACACTCTCTGCTTTATTATTATTATAGATGCACCTATGGGTGAGGACTTCAAAATGGAAATGTTCCTCTAGAAGCCTCCAGGAGGCAGGATTCTCCATTGGATGGCCTAGATCTATTTGTATGGACTAGATCTATATGGTTGAAGGAACCATTGTTTCTCAAAAACCGGGAAGTGTTTGTCTTCGTAATCTTGGTGGTCTGGAAAATGGAGAATGTAAACACTTGGACATTCCATGACTGCCTGCCTCCAGCAATATCAACAATGCCCACTCTTGGACATTATTTGCTTGGCTATGGTCCCACAGCAATGCAGGCACCAGTCTTGGCAAACTATGGATTGGAACTGGATGGGAAGTTCTTGAGATGCAAGCTCCCATCTGCCTTTGCCCACCTACCCAGTAGTGACAGACAGTGGGAGCTGTGATCTGACCACAGTTGGGCCATCAGAAATGGTCCACCATTGGTAAGAAGATACAAAGTGGCCTTCATGGGTGGGAAGGACTACCCATGAAAGATTACTACAACCACATCAGCTCTAGATCAGTGGTTCTCAACCTTTCTAATGCCATGACCCCTAAATAAAGTTCCTCATGTTGTGGGGACCCCCAACCATATTCGCCCGTGCACTTGCCAATGCCAGAGAGCGTTCCTCTCCCGGGGCCTAATGAAGTGGCTCCACGACCCCTCTGAAATTGCCAAACAACCCCTCTGGGGGTCGTGACCCCCAGGTTGAGTACTGCTGTTCTAGATTATTAAATATGGTTTTCTATGGGTGAGCAGATGGCATCTACTGCGATTACTCATAGTTTCCTTTCTAGGCAAGCGCAATTGACTATATGGCAATAACCATCACATGATTGAGAGATATCAACAGGTTTCCTATGGATAAGTCTTCTCCCCACATTTGCATTTTGTGTGTTGCGTATTTTTATGTCATATTGATATACACTGATTTGAATGTGTTTTTAATGTGTGCACAAGCTCTATGTAAAATATTTGTAAATACTCATGAATAAAATGCAGAAACACATGCATTCATATGCATATGCATTCATATTCATACGCATATGCATTTCCAAGATGGAGACATCAGTCCCACCCTCCTCCGAACTGATATTTAATTTATAGAGATCATAATCTTTCCATTGAACATACTGGGTTCTACTGGTGAATGGGAAATAGACATGGAATGACCATATCTATTGCAGGACATCTGCAGTTGTGTCTATCCACAAGGAGGCACTCCACACTAAGCCTTGCCTACACCAAATAGAAGACGAACTTCTAGCACAGTGGTTCTCAACCTGGGGTCTTCAGGTGTTTTTGGCCTACAACTCTCAGAAATCCCAGCCAGTTTACCAGCTGTTATGATTTTTGGGAGTTGAAGACCAAAAACATCTGGGGACCCCAGGTTGAGAACCACTGTTCTAGCAGAAGTGCTGGAGGATCTCAAGAGGAAACATATTCCCCATGTGATCAAATCCAACTTAGATCCATTACTCTTGTCAGTGATGTGTGGTGATCACTGGTGGGATGATATGGAAACATCATTTTGCTAGTAGAAGACACCTCCATCAAGCATCCCTCTGCTGGTTCTAGGTGTCACAACTACAAAAAGAATCCTTTGGGCCATATCATTGGGTAGACAATGATATGTGTTCATAGAATCATAGAATCAAAGAGTTGGAAGAGACCTCATGGGCCATCCAGTCCAACCCCATTCTGCCAAGAAGCAGGAATATTCAAATCACCCCTGACAGATGGCCATCCAGCCTCTGTTTAACGGCTCTCAGTCAGGAAGTTCTTCCTGGTGTTCAGATAGAATGTCCTCTCTTGTAGTTTGAAGCCATTGTTCCCTTGCGTCCTAGTCTCCAAGGAAGCAGAAAACAAGCTTGCTCCCTCCTCCTGTGGCTTCCTCTCATATATTTATACATGGCTATCATATCTCCTCTCAGCCTTCTCTTCTTCAGGCTAAACATGCCCAGCTCCTTAAGCCGCTCCCCATAGGGCTTGTTCTCCAGACCCTTGATCATTTTAGTCGCTCTCCTCTGGACACATTCCAGCTTGCCAATATCTCTCTTGAGTTGTGGTGCCCAGAATTGGACACAATATTCCAGGTGTGGTCTAATCAAAGCGGAATAGAACATGGGGAGCATGACTTCCAGGGATCTAGACACTATAGTGGCCAAAATCCCATTGGCTTTTTTTGCTGCCACATCACATTCCTGGCTCATGTTTAACTTGTTGTCCACGAGGACTCCAAGATCTTTTTCACACGTACTGCTCTCGAGCCAGGCATTGTCCCCCAGTCTGTATCTTCGCATTTTGTTTTTTCTGCCTGAGTGGAGTATCTTGCATGTGTCCCTCTTGAACTTCATTTTGTTAGTTTTGGCCCATCTCTCTAATCTGTCAAGATTGTTTTGAATCCTGCTCCTGTCCTCTGGAGTATTGGCTATCCCTTCCAATAATCTTTCCTTTGAACATAATGGGTTCTACTGGTGAATGGGAAATAGACATGGAAAGGCCATTTCAATTGCAGGACATCTGCAGTTCTGTCTATCCACAAGGAGGCACTCCACACAACCTTCGATCTAACTACACCAAGTAGAAGACGAACTTCTAGCAGAAATGCTGGAGGACCTCAAGAGAAAACATATTCCCCATGTGATCAAATCCAACTTGGATCCATTACTCTTGTCAGTGATGTGTGGTGATCACTGGTGGGATGATATGGAAACATCATCCAGCTAGTAGAAGACATCTCCATCAAGCGTCCCTCTGCCGGTTCTAGGTGTCACAACTACAAAAAGAATCCTTTGGGCCATATCATTGGGTAGACAAATGTGGCTATGGTTCTAGGTGTCACAACTACAAAAAGAATCCTTTGGGCCATATCATTGGGTAGACAAATGTGGGTATGGTTCTAGGTATCACAACTACAAAAAGAACCTTGACCTTGAGTTTTGGAGTTGTAGTTCACCTTCATCCAGAGAGCACTGTGGACTCAGACAATGATGGAGACCGACCAAAGTTTGCACAAATACTCAATATGCCCAAATGTGAACACTGGTGGAGTTTGGGGAAACCAGACCTTGACATTTGAGAGTTGTAGTTGCAAGAAAAGGGGACACCTACACTGAAAGAAGAAAAGGAAATCAAAGAAACCTTTACCACTCTGTCTTGGTTGAATTACAGACAAATACTGGACTGTTATAAAACTGATAAAGAATTAAATTTTGGAAATGAGGAGGGATTTTGGGATAGTATTATGAAGACGAACAATAAAATAATAACAAAAATCTACAAAAAACTATTAGAATGGACAACAGAAACGGAACATATAAAAGAATCTATGATAAAATGGGCACAAAATATAGGTCATCAAATTCGATTGGAACAATGGGAAAAGATTTGGAACCAAAAAATGAAATATACCTATTCCTATAATCTAAAAGAAAACCAAATTAAAATGATGCACAGGTGGTATATCACACCACAAAAAATCTCAAAGTTTGACAAGAAGGCACCCAATAGATGTTGGAAATGTGATCAACACATAGGATCCTTCTATCATATGTGGTGGACTTGCCCGAAAGCTAAAATTTTTTGGAATACAATTCATAATAATATACAAAGTATACTTGACATAAAAATAAGGAAAGAACCAGAGTTCTTCCTACTGGGAATGTATGATATAATAGGAGATAAAAATAAAGATATTATTTTTAACTACCTGACTATAGCAGCCAGGATCGTCTACGCCAAAAGATGGAGAGAGAGTGAAACACCACAAATTGAAGAGTGGCAATGTAAGATACTAGAAATAATGAACATGGATGAACTAACGTACTGGCTGACACCAAATGTTGGAAAACCGAAAAAACACACAAATTGGGATTCGGTGAGAAGCTATCTAAGACATCAAAATATAGAGGTCGTCCCTTGAAAATCACTAATATAGAATAAAAATAACTGTACTACAGGAAAGCATACTGAACCATTTGAAATGAAAGTCTTTCTTTTTTCGCCACAATTTATCCACAGACTAAGGATTGGGATGCTATTTCCTTTTCCATTTTTTTTCTTACTTTTTTTTCAATATAAATATAGTTCTTCAAAGAACAGATGGAAGTCCACCATTTTTTGTTTTTAACCCCCTTTTTATTTTTATTTTTTATTTTTTTTATTTTTCTTTTCTTTTTTTTTTGTGTGTAGACCTTTTTTTTTTCTACACAACACTTTATATTTACTATTATTTCCTACTTTACTATCTCCTTCACAATTATTCCCCCACTTTCCTTGTAACCACACAGAAATGCAATAAAAAATATTTTTTTTTAAAAAAAAAGAGAGTTGTAGTTGCTGGGATTTATAGTTCCCTACAAACAAAGAGCATTCTGAACTCCACCAACGATGGAATTGAACCATCTTGGCACACAGAACTCTCATGACCAACAGAAAATACTGTGTTTTCAGATGGTCTTTGGTGACCCCTCTGACACCATGATGGAGTTTGGGGAAACTAGACCTTGACATTTGAGAGTTGTAGTTGCTGGGATTTATAGTTCGCTTACAATCAAAGAACATTCTGAACTCCACCAAAGATGGAATTGAACCATCTTGGCACACAGAACTTTCATGACCAACAGAAAATACTCAAAGAGTTTGGTGGGCATTGACATTGAGTTTTGGAGTTGTAGTTCACCTGCATCCAGAGCGCATTGTGGACTCAGACAATGATGGATATGGACCATAGTTTGCCCAAATGTGAACACTGGTGGAGTTTGGGAAAACCAGACCTTGACATTTGAGAGTTGTAGTTGCTGGGATTTATAGTTTGCTTACAATCAAAGAGCATTCTGAACCCCACCAAAGGTAGAATTGGGTCAAACTTCCCACACAGAATCCCCATGACTAACAGAAAATACTGTGTTTTCTGATGGTCTTTTGTGACCCCTCTGACACCCTGATGGAGTTTGGGGAAACTAGACCTTGACATTTGAGAGCTGTAGTTGCTGGGATTTATAGTTCCTTACAATCAAAGAGCATTCTGAACCCCACCAACGATAGAATTGGGCCAAACTTCCCACACAGAATCCCCATGACCAACAGAAAATACTGTGTTTTCTGATGGCCTTTGGTGACCCCTCTGACACCCTGATGGAGTTTGGGGAAACTAGACTTTGACATTTGAGAGCTGTAGTTGCTGGGATTTATAGCTCGCCTACAATCAAAGAGCGTTCTGAACCCCACCAACGACAGAATTGGGCCAAACTTCCCACACAGAATCCCCATGACAAAGAAAATATTGTGTTTTCTGATGGTCTTTGGTGACCCCTCTGACACCCTGATGGAGTTTGGGGAAACCAGACCTTGACATTTGAGAGCTGTAGTTGCTGGGATTTATAGTTCGCCTACAATCAAAGAGCATTTTGAACCCCACCAATGATAGAATTGGGCCAAACTTCCCACACAGAATCCCCATGACCAACAGAAAATACTGTGTTTTCTTATGGTCTTTGGTGACCCCTCTGACACCCTGATGGAGTTTGGGGAAACCAGACCTTGACATTTGAGAGTTGTAGTTGCTGGGATTTATAATTCCCTACAATCAAAGAGCATTCTGAACCCCACCAAAGGTAGAATTGGGCCAAACTTCCCACACAGAATCCCCATGACCAACAGAAAATACTGTGTTTTTTGATGGCCTTTGGTGACCCCTCTGACACCCTGATGGAGTTTGGGGAAATTAGACCTTGACATTTGAGAGTTGTAGTTGCTGGGATTTATAGTTCGCTTACAATCAAAGAGCCTTCTGAACCCCACCAAAGGTAGAATTGGGTCAAACTTCCCACACAGAATCCCCATGACCAACAGAAAATACTGTGTTTTCTGATGGTCTTTGGTGACCCCTTTGACACCATGATGAAGTTTGAGGAAACTAGACCTTAACATTTGAGAGTTGTAGTTGCTGGGATTTATAGTTCCTTACTATCAAAGAGCAATCTGAACCCCACCAAAGGTAGAATTGGGCCAAACTTCCCACACAGAATCCCCATGACCAACAGAAAATACTGTGTTTTCTAATGGTCTTTGGTGACCCTCTGACGGAGTTTGGGTAACTAGACCTTGACATTTGAGAGCTGTAGTTGCTGGGATTTATAGTTCGCTTACAATCAAGGAGCATTCTGAACCCCACCGAAGGCAGAATTGGGCCAAACTTCCCACACAGAAACCAACAGAAAATACTGCATTTTCTGATGGGCTTTGGCGACCCCCTTGATGCCTCCTTGCGACCCACTCAGGGGTCTTGACCCCCAGGTTGAGAACACTGCTCTATGGGATGCCAACCACAGTTGCTTTGGGTCCCAAATAAGAGAAAGGGGATAATACATAAATAAGGTCAACACTTGGACAATGGAATGATAATCGAGCAAGTATTATTTTTATATTTTTGCACCATATACATATAGTTAGAACTTGGAGCATTACATCAGAAGAGGAAGTCCTTTGATGACATTCGCCAATCACAAAGGACAACCAAAGGTGAATGTTTACTCCAAGGTTGCAAAGCGAAAGCAGAGCATCTGTTGATGTCAACGGAACCAGACTTCCTGGAAGGAGATCCACCGTCCTTTCGATGCGTCAATTCTTGGATACTATCTTCATTGTCACAAGCATTAGAGAAGGTGGGAAGAAGAAGAGGTAGCAAGAAGCGGTTGAGATAATGCCCACATCAGCACGGATGTCCACCAAGGTGGGTCATCGAAGGTGCCTTTCAGAATCCGTTGTGTGTTCTTCTCCTTGTCGTAGGCCTTCGGGGAACTGGTTTCCAGTGGTCTCTCAGAAGCCTTTGGGATTCTGAGGTGGACAGCACTTTTGAGGAGGAGGGCATTGGGGTATACAGCATTGCTGAGGGGGTGGGCAGCACTTCTGAGGAGGTGGGCAACACTCCTGAGGAGGAGGAGGACAGCACTTCTGAGGAGGTGGGCAACACTCCTGTGGAGGTGGACAGCACTTCTGAGGAGGTGGACAACACTCCTGTGGAGGTGGACAGCACTTCTGGGGAGGTGGACAACATTGCTGAGGAGGTGGGCAACATTGCTGAGGAGGAGGACAGCATTTCTGAGGAGGTGGGCAACACTCCTGAGGAGGAGGAGGACAGCACTTCTGAGGAGAAGGAGGACAGCACTTCTGAGGTGGTGGACAGCACTCCTGTGGAGGTGGACAGCACTTCTGGGGAGGTGGACAGCACTCTTGAGGGGGAGCTTTCTTGCACTGGGGAGGTGCCTTGCAAGGTTGTACGCACTGGAAGCTTTCGGAAGACATCTTCTGAGGATTTAGAGGCACCTAGAAGACAAAGAAGAGGACACAATCAATCTCTCCATCTATTGATGGCAACGGTTCTCAAAGTGTGCTCCGTGGAGTCCTTGGAGCTCCATGAAGCATACTCTAGTTCATAGTCCCAGCCCCCAGGCCTTATCTAGGTCTCAACCTTGCTCTTCATTCTCTTTCCTGACCCCCTGTCATCTTCGAGTACTCGTTCTTCTCGGTCCTTCTCATAGTCCATTAATGGGTCCTGGAAATGTAGCCCCAGGCCCCACTATGGTCACTGTTAGGATCGGTTCCTTGCACTTTTTCCATCTCCCCGACTCTATATTGCTCTGCACTAACATCGGCCCAGTCCCCTTACAGTGTTTCTCAACCTGGGGGTCGGGACCCCTTGCTTGGGTCACGAGAGGGTGTCAGAGGGGTCACCAAAGACCATAAGAAAACACAGCATTTTTCTGTTGGTTCAGTATGGCAAGCTTGGCACAATTCTGTCGTTGTGGGGGCTCAGAATGCTCTTTGATTGTAGGTGAACTATAAATCCCAGCAACTACAACCCCCAAATGTCAAGGTCTATTTTCCTCAAACTCCACCAGTGTTCACATTTGGGTATATTGAGCATTCGTGCCAAGTTTGGTCCATATCCATCATTGTTTGAGTCCACAGTGCTCTCTGGATGCAGGTGAACTACAACTCCCAAACTCAAGGTCAATGCCCAACAAACCCTTCCAGTATTTTCTGCTGGTCATGGGAGTTCTGTGTGCCAAGTGTGGTTCAATTCCATTGTTGGTGGAGTTCAGAATGCTCTTTGATTGAAGGTGATCTATAAGCTCTCTCTCCATCTTCATTTATCTTCTGTAGCTACCTAGCCATCAGCTATGTTCTTCTCTCTAGCTATCTCTCCATCTGCATTAATCTTTCTGTAGCTATCTAGCTATCATCTATCTTCTCTAGCTATCTCTCTATCTCCATTTATATTTCTTAGCTATCTAGCCATCATCTATGTTCTTCTCTCTAGCTATCTCTCCATCTCCATTTATCTTCTGTAGCCAAGTAGTCATCGCCTGTCTTCTTCTCTCTAGCTATCTCTTCATCTCCATTCATCTTTCTGTAGCTGTCTAGCCATCACTTGTCTACTTCTCTAGCTATCTCTCTATCTCCATTTATCTTCTGTAGCTATCTAGCCATCATCTATGTTCTTCTCTCTAGCTATCTCTTCATCTCCATTTATCTTCTGTAGCTATCTAGCCAACATCTATCTTCTCTCTAGCTATATCTCCATCTCCATTTATCTTCTGTAGCTTTCTAGCCATCATCTATGTTCTTCTCTCTAGCTATCTTTCCATCTCCATTCATCTTTCTGTAGCTATCTAGCCATCACTTGTCTTCCTCTCTAGCTATCTCTCTATCTCCATTTATCTTCTGTAGCTATCTAGCCATCACTTGTCTTCCTCTCTAGCTATCTCTCAATCTCCATTTATCTTCTGTTGCTATCTAGCCATCAGTTATGTTCTTCTCTCTAGCTATCTCTCCATCTCCATTAATCTTCTGCAGCTATCTAGCCATCATCTATCTTCTTCTCTAGCTATCTCTCCATCTCCATTTATCTTTCTGTAGCTATCTAGTCATCTCTATGTTCTTCTCTCTAGCTATCTCTCCATCTCCATTTATTTTTCTGTAGCTATCTAGCCATCATCTATGTTCTTCTCTAGCTATCTCTCCATCTCCATTTATCTTCTGTAGATATCTAGCCATCATCTATCTTCTTTTCTAGCTATCTCTCCATCTCCATTTATCTTCTGTTGCTATCTAGCCATCACTTATCTTCTTCTCAAGCTATTGCTCTATCTACATTTCTGTAGCTATCTAGCCATCATCTATCTTCTTCTGTAGCTATCCCTCTATCTCCATTTATCTTCTGTAGCTATCTAGCCATCATCTATCTTCTTCTCTAGCTATCTATCTCCACTCATATTTCTGTAGCAATCTAGCCATCATCTTCTCTAGCTATCTCTCAATCTCCATTTATCTTCTGTTGCTATCTAGCCATAACTTATCTTCTTCTTGAGCTATCGCTATATCTACATTTCTGTAGCTATCTAGACATCATCTATCTTCTTCTCTAGCTATCCCTCTATCTCCATTTGTCTTCTGTAGCTATCTAGCCATCATCTATCTTCTTCTCCTTAGCTACCTTTCTAAGGAAGAGTGAGAATCCGGATCCTATTATTGCTCCCAACCAGAGTCAACTCATTGGATCAACTGAATGTTCCCATGTGTTGACCAACCATTCAACGATTGATCCAATGGGTTGAACTAGGATTCAACAAAAGGATTCAGACCAGGTGATTTCAAAAGAGCACTCCCAAAACAATAATGACACCCTCCCTTCCCAAGATTTCATTTCTGGAACCCATTCTAAAGCTTCTATCTAGTCATCATTCTATCTAGTCATCATCTATCCTCTTCTCTCTAGCTATCTCTCTATCTCCATTTATCTTCTGTAGCTATCTAGTCATCATCTATTTTCTTCTCTCTAGGTATCTCTCTAAGGAAGAGTGAGAATCTGGATCCTATTATTACTCCCAACCAGAGTCATCTCATTGGACTGACTGAATGTTTACTGTCAACCAGAGTCAACACATTGGATCAATTGAATGTTCTCATGTGTTGACCAACCATTCAACGATATATCCAATGGGTTGAACTAGGATTCAGCAAAAGGATTCAGACCATGTGGTTTCAAAAGAGCAGTCCCAAAACAGTAATGACGCCCTCCCTTCCCAAGATTTCATTTCTGGAACCCACTCTAAAGCTTCTATCTAGTCATCATTCTATCTAGCCATCGTCTATCCTCTTCTCTCTAGCTATCTCTCTATCTCCATTTATCTTCTGTAGCTATCTAGCCATCATCTATTTTCTTCTCTCTAGCTATCTCTCTAAGGAAGAGTGAGAATCTGGATCGTATTATTACTCCAAACCAGAGTCATCTCATTGGATTGACTGAATGTTTACTGTCAACCAGAGACAACTCATTGGATCAATTGAATGTTCTCATGTGTTGACCAACTACTCAACGATATATCCAATGGGTTGAGCTAGGATTCAGCAAAAGGATTCAGACTAAGTGTTTTCAAAAGAGCACTCTCAAAACAATAATGACACTCTCTCTTCCCAAGATTTCTTTTCTGGAACCCATTCTAAAGCTTCTATCTAGTCATCATTCTATCTAGCCATCATCTATCTTCTTCTCTCTAGTTATCTCTCTAAGGAAGAGTGAGAATTTGGATCGTATTATTACTCCCAACCAGAGTCATCTCATTGGATTGACTGAATGTTTACTGTCAACCAGAGTCAACTCATTGGATCAATTGAATGTTCCCATGTGTTGACCAACCATTCAACGATTGATCCAATGGTTGAACTAGGATTCAGCAAAAGGATTCAGACCAGGTGGTTTCAAAAGAGCACTCCCAAAACAATAATGACGCCCTCCCTTCCCAAGATTTCATTTCTGGAACCCATTCTAAAGCTTCACAAAATATTAAACTCTGTCTTGAACATCAAAATACGATATATTTTGGATAACCTGATCCTCAGGGATCTCTCCAAGACCGCCAAGACCGCAGTCTTAAAACAAGGGTCTTGATCATAGAATCATAGAGTTGGAAGAGACCTCGTGGGCCACCCAGTCCAACTCTATTCTGCCAAGAAGCAGGACAATCGCATTCAAAGCACCCCCAACAGATGGCCATCCAGCCTCCATAGAAGGAGCCTCCACCACACTTCGAAGCAGAGAGTTCCACTGCTGAACTGCTGTCACAGTTAGGAAGTTCTTCCTAATGTTCAGGTGGAATCTCCTTTCGTGTAGGTTGAAGCCATTGCTCCATTGATGGAGAGGAAAAAATGAAAGAAATGTGACAAATTTAGCCATTGGTAAGGAAAATACCAGAGTCTACTTACCGAAAGGAAGGCAGATTCAAGACTGAACACGGTGTGTTGCAGCAAAGTGGAGTGAGGAGCCTGGGGAGATGAGGAGCAATTTATATGCCACCCGAAAGTGGATGTTTGCATAGAAAAAAGCCTATGATGCACATGCCTCAAAAATATTTCGGGAACACCCTCCCTGGTCCTTGTGCAATCTGAGCCTATTCATGTGGCATCTGTCATAGGGCAAAGCCTTATTACCATTTGGCTCGTAAGGTTTGCTTTGAGGCTAGAACATTAACATACTCAACAACAACTCCACCTACAGATTCAACAAAAGAGTAATAGTGTCGACATTATCTGTCTGATCTCCCCCCTTGTTTCTCTAACTGAAGACGCAGAATGTACTGACTCGACATATTCCTGAGAGGAAAAACCCACAAGGTGATAACGGGAGACTCCCAGGAAAAATATAGCAGTGGTTCAGAGGGAACTGAGATGGCTTCTCGTTATTCCAGTGAGGAAAGGCAACAGTAGCTCAAATCAAGTAACAACGGCGAAGAACAAGTTATCGTCCAAGTAGTGATGTACTAATTGCTCATAGGTCTCTATGATGATACAGTAAGACCCTTGTAACTGCAGAATCCATATCTGCGAGTTCGTTTATCCATGATTCTATCGTGTACTTCCATATTCGAAGGAAGATGGCAAAAAGGGGACCATACTGGGGAAGGCTAATCTGGGGGAGTTACTTTCTAAAAAAAGGAAATATATGTTTCATTCATGTAGATCAGTGGTTCCTAACCTTTTTTTGACCACTTGACCAGGGAACACTTTGACCAGAGACCACTTTGACCAGGGACCACTTGACCAGGGATCACTTTGACCAGGGACCACTTTGACTAGGAACCACTTTGACCAGGGACAACTTTGACCAGGAACCACCTGAACAGAGACCACTTGACCAGGGAACACTTTGACCAGAGACCACTTTGACCAGGGACCACTTTGACTAGGAACCACTTTGACCAGGGACAACTTTGACCAGGAACCACCTGAACAGAGACCACTTGACCAGGGACTACTTTGACCAAAGATTACTTGAACAGGGGCCACTCTGACCAGGGACTACTTTGATCAGGAAACACTTGACCAGATATCACTTGACCAGGGACCACCTTATCAGGTACCACTTGAACAGGGACCATTTTGACCAGGAACCACCTGAACAGGGACCCCTTTATCAGGGACCACTTGAACAAGGTCCACTTTGACCAGGAACCACCTGAACAGAGACCATTTGACCAGGGACTAGTTTGGCCAGGGACCACTTTGACCAAGGATTACTTGAACAGGGGGCACTTTGACCAGGGACCACTTGACCAGAAACCATTTTGGCCAAGAACCACCTGATCAGGGACCACTTGACCAGAGACTACTTTGACCAGGGACCACTTTGACCAAGGTCCACTTTGACCAAGGACTACTTGTCCAGGGACAACTTTGACCAGGGACCACTTTGACCAGGGACCACTTGAACAGGGACCACTTGAACAGGGACCACTTTGACCAGGGACCACTTTGACCAGGGACCACTCTCCAACATTAGTACCAAAAGGGTAATGAAATGGTTTTTTGTCAACTTTAGATTCAGTTTGGTTATTTGGGATACTGATTCAGAAAACTACATTGGATAGACTATATCAGCTCTGGTTTCTGATGCTGAACATATGCCATCTCCTTCAAGCTACAAGGAAAAAGATTCCTTCAGGAACAACCTTATGTTCAACCATGGACTTCCTTGGAGTGTGGTGGACTCCCCTTCTTTAGAGACCTTTAAACATAGGTTTGTGGTCATTTTTGGAAGTGGTTAGTTGTCTAGTCCTTGAATTGAAGGATGTTGGAGTAGCTGACCCTTCCTCTTCTTTCCAATTTGATGATTCTCAGAGGGGGTTAAGCATCTCTGTTGGCTCCCTCACAGCTTGGAAAAAATCCAGGCAGACCCAGCACTTCATGGAAGCAACCAGTTGACTCTACTACCAGAATTGGAGAACCACTTCCATCTGTGGTTCCACTACCATCTACAAAGCTTCTTTGGACAGCTGAGGACCCTCTTGTAGAAGGTTTGGAGACCATGGATGATTGTGGTGAGAGATTCCACCAAAGTTGGATACCAACATATGCATTTAATGGAACCTTATCTCAGTTGGGTCAGTTTTGAGTCTATCCAATCCTTATTTCGTTCTTTCACGCAAGAATGACACATATCAAAGGCTCAAATCCAATGTTAGGCCTCAATCCAATAAGTCTAATGGCTCTACTTTAGTTGGTACTATTGTTAGTCTCAATTGAAATAGAGCCACTGGACCTACAAACTGACTCATCTTAAAACATGATTCAATGGGTCTACTCAAGCTGGGAGTCTCCACAGAAGATTCCAGTCTTCAGGATAGGAGACAAGTTCAAACACTGTATGACGATGGCTACAATTATGGCTACAATTATGTACTAATTCATTTTTTTCTTAAGTACATAAAGACTCAGCCAATTCGTAATTAGAGGAAATGGAAGCACATGCATCATCTTTGGGAATATCGTCCTTCAGACTGTATCTTCCACTCCTGTCCACACCTCTGTTTTTCAACACTTCCTGGTCAAACACTTGGAATATTGGACTTGCTGACATAGCGCCCAAAATATCATGGCTCAATATTCGGGCTGGGCCGGTTGTGGAACAAAATATGGCGCCACAATCTAATCCTGCTTTACTAAAACTACCAAAAAGTGCATAACTGAGTGAAGATGTCAGACCTAAAGATAGACATTCCCCAAGCCAGTAGGACCAATGGTAAAGGATTCTGAGAAGCCAAGTCTAAAACATCTAGGTGGTCAAAGATGAAGAGTCACCAATTTAGGTTCTCTTGGTCTGTACACTTTTCTTGGAAAGTCTTCACTGACGTTGGCATTAACTCTCCCACTTCTTGTTCAGGGACCACTTTGACCAGGAACCACTTGGTTCAGTGGTCAAGGTCTTCTACATGGGTTCAGTGGTCAAGGTCTTCTACATGGGGTTCAGTGGTCAAGGTCTTCTACATGGGGTTCAGTGGTCAAGGTCTTCTACATGGGGTTCAGTGGTCAAGGTCTTCTACATGGGGTTCAGTGGTCAAGGTCTTCTACATGGGTTCAGTGGTCAAGGTCTACATGGGGTTCAGTGGTCAAGGTCTTCTACATGGGGTTCAGTGGTCAAGGTCTTCTACATGGGGTTCAGTGGTCAAGGTCTTCTACTGGAGCTCTCAATACAATGATAGAACCTTAGAGTAGAAAAAGGTCAAAGAGGACATTTGGTCCAATCACAAGGGCCATCCAGTCTTAGTGAACTGTACGTTCATAGCATGGTGGTGGCCTCCAAGCGTCAAAGTTTTTTGGATGAAACTGGTTATCTGGATCCATTTCAATCTGGCTTCAGGCCTGGCGATGAAACTGAGATAGCACTGGTCATCTTGGTGGATGATCTATGAAGAGAGCTAGACAGGGGGGAGTGTGTTCCTGCTGGTTCTCCTGGACCTCTCAGCAGTGTTTGATACCATTGACCATAGTATCCTTCTGGACTGGCTCTCTCGGTTGGGGCTACTGTTTTACAGTAGCTCCAGTGCTTCCTAGAGGGCAGCTCTCAGGTGGTGGCACTTGGGGGACACCTATTTGACCCCCTAGCTGGTAACCTGTGGGGTCCCTCAGGGTTCAATTCTGTCCTCCATGCTGTTTAATATCTGGGAGAGATCATCTGGAGTTTTGGAGTTTGGTGTCAAATCTATGCAGATGGCATCCAACTCTATCACTCCTTTCCACCTAAAGCCAAGGATGCCGTCCAGGTCCTGAACCAGTACCTGTCACCAGTAATGGTTTGGGCGTGGGCTAACCAGTTGAAATTAAATCCAGAGAAGACAGACGGTACTCCTGGTCAGTCGGAAGGTGGATCAGGGTGTGGGATTACAGCCTGTATTGTGGTGAGGGGGGGGGGTCACACAGGTCCACAGCCTGGGAATGATCTTGGAGTCATCGCTGACCCAGGAACCTCAGGTGTTGGTGGTGGACAGGACCGCCTTTGCACAGTAAAAACTTGCAACGATTGTGCCCATACCGTGAGATACCAGATCTGGCTATGGTTATCCATACGTGGGGCTGCCTTAGAAGATAGTTTGGAAGCTTCAACTAGTGCAGAGATCGGCAGCCAGATTGCTAACTGGAGCACCATACAGGGAGCAAACAACTCCCATGTTATGGCAGCTCCACTGGCAGCTGGTCTGCCTCTGGGCTAAATACAAAGCCCTAAATAGTTCAGGTCTAGACTATTTGATAAATTGCATCCCTGTGTATAAACCTGCTCAGACACTGCGGTCAATGGAGCAGGTCCTTCTCTTGGTCCCACCCCCTTCTCAAGCACGGTTGGTGGGAACGAGAGAGGGGGTCTCCTCTGTAGTTGCCCCATCTCACTGGAACTCCCTCCCTAAAGAAATTAGAATGGTCCCATCACTCCTCTCTTTCAAAAAAGCTAATTGTGTGAAGTAGCTTATGGAGAAGAAGGAAAGTAGACTACCATCAATTCTACTTTGTGGCGATGCTGACAACAAATAATTCTAAATTATGGAGCCCTATATTTTATATAAAATATAAATTTCTAATCTGCGCAATTTTGTTTTATATGGTATTTTTTTTATTAATTTACTAGGCCTGGGCAACCACGGAAAAATTTGTTTCTAAAATCGATTCGTTTTTTGGGGGTTTTTGCGTTTCGATTTTTAAAAGAATTCCGAAATTTTTCTTTTAAAAAGTTCGATATTTACGAAATTTTGTAAATGTAAAAAAATTACGAAACAATAACGAAACAATTTCGAAACAATAACGAATCGATTTGTTAATGGCGGACACGACTGCGCAATACGCTAAAAAACCTCCAAATGGGACAGGGGGGACTTCTGAAGCTTCCCTCTCCCTCTGTTGTTGACTGTTGGTGTGATATTATAATTTTTTTTCACTAATTAAACAAACCTATAAAACTTGCCCCAGACATGCGGAAATAATAACGAAACGACTTCAAAACGATAACGAAACGAATACATAACGAATCCGAAACAATTACGAAACGAATTTAAACATTCGTTTCGTTTTTAAGTTGCTCCAGAATGGTTCGTTATCGCTTCGTTATAAAAAAAAAATAACGAATTTTTAACGAATTACAAATTGACGAAACGAAACCGCCCAGCCCTATAATTTACCCTTAATTGTCTGTTAATTGTTCATTATGTTTTTTACTGGCATAGAATATTTGCTATTTTTACTTTGGAAGCCACCTAGAGTCCCCTTGATGATGACAATAATAATAATAATAATAATAATAATAATAATAATGTCAAATATTTCTATTTTCTTCTGGCAACATTTTGAGAAGGACTGCAAAGGGAGGTATTATAAGCTCTGCGGGCATATAGAGTTCTATCGGTATGGTTTGGGGCTCACAAATGGCAAAACAATTGCCGAGATCTATATAAATAAAAATGTCATGTTCGTTTGTGGGATTAACATAACTCAAAAACTACTGGGCGAATTGACACCAAATTTGGACACAAGACACCTCTCAGGCCAACGAGTGACCATCACTCATAAAAACACTGAAAAACACAGCAGAAGGGGCTTAAAAAGCCAAAAAAGCAAAAAGATGTTACAGCGCATGTGCAAAACCACATATATACAAATCTTCCATATAAATAAAAATGTAATGTTCGTTTGTGGTATTAACATAACTCAAAAACCACTTGACGAATTGCCGCCAAATTTGGCCACAAAACACTTACTAACCCTAGGAGTGACCATCACTAAAAAAAATTGATTTTGTCATTTGGGAGTTGTAGTGGCTGGGATTTATAGTTTACTTACAATCAAAAAGCATTCTGAACTCCACCAATGATGGAATTGAACCAAACGTGGCACACAGAACTCCCATGACCAAGAGAAAACACTAGAAGGGCTTGGTGGGCATTGACCTCGAGTTTGGGAGTTGTAGTTCACCTACATCCAGAGAACATTGTGGGCTCAAACAATGATGGATCTGGACCAAACTCTATACAAATACTTAATATGCCCAAATGTGAAATAAAATCTTGACATTTGGGAGTTGTAGTTGCTGGGATTTATAGTTCACCTACAATCAAAGAGCATTCTGAACCCCACCAACGATAGAATTGGGCCAAAACTCCCACTCAGAACCCCCATGACCACCAGAGTAGGCCACAGCAACACGTAGCAGGGGACAGCTAGTCTACATAAATAAAAATGTAATGTTCATTTGTGGGATTAACATAACTCAAAAACTACTGGGAGAATTGACACTGAATTTGGCCACAAGACACCTACCAGGTCAACGAGTGACCATCACTCAAAAAAAAAAAAAACATAAAAACACAGCAGAAGGGACTTAAAATCCAAAAAAGCAAAAAGATGCTACAGCGCATGCGCAAAACCACATATATACAAATATATAGATATATACACATATGAAACACATATACACAGACTTGGGTACAGCAACGCGTGACAGTGAATGGCTAGTATTTAATATTGGAGGGAGTGTGGGAGGTGTTGGGAGCCATAATACTGGGGAAGACACATTTTAGTGTCTCAAATATTTGGGATGTTCCTGGGTATACCGTATATACTTGAGTATAAGCCTAATTTTTCAGCCTTTTTTTTTAGGTTGAGACCCCCCCCCCCCCCGGCTTATACTCGAGTCAAGGTTATTTGTTATTTTACTCTGTTATTATTATTATTATTGTTATTATTATATCTATTATTTTACTCTATTATTATTAATTTTATAATTTAACTTTATTATTATTGTTATTATTACATTTATTATTTTACTCTATTATTATTAAATTTATAATTTAACTTTACTATTATTGTTATTATTACATCTATTATTTTACTCTATTATTACTGTTATTATTACATTTATTATTTTAGACTTTATTATTATTGGAAGGTTAGAATAATGGTTTAATCTGAGCTGGGCAGTCTTATCTTAAATCACAGTTTTATGTAAATATTCAAGAACATTTAAGCTACTGATGCCTCAATTAATGCAATTTTATTGGTAATGTATTTTTATTTTGAAATTTACCAGTAGTGGATGCATTTCCCACCCTCGGCTTATACTCGAGTCTATATGTTTTTCCAGTTTTTTATGGTAAAATGAGGTGCCTCAGCTTATATTCAGGTCAGCTAATACTCGAGTATTTTTAACTTGTATGCAGAACACATCATGCGAGGATGTGCGGGGCTTGAGGAATGCAAAGCTGGGGTGAAAATGGCTGGAAGAAACATTCACAACCTCAGATATGCAGATGACACCACTCTGATGGCCGAAAGCGAGGAGGAGCTGAGGAGCCTTCTCATCAAGGTGAAAGAAGAAAGCGCAAAAGCCGGGTTGCAGCTAAACGTCAAAAAAACCAAGATTATGGCAACAAGAATGATTGACAAGTGAGAAATAGAGGGAGAAAACGTGGAGGCCGTGACAGGGTTTGTATTTCTAGGTGCAAAGATGACTGCAGATGCAGACTGTGGCCAGGAAATCAGGAGACACTTCCTTCTTGGGAGGAGAGCAAGGTCCAGTCTCGATAAAATAGTAAAGAGCAGAGACATCAGACTGGCAACAAAGATCCATTGCCTAGTCCAAGCCATGGTCTTCCCTGTAGTCACCTACGGATGTGAGGGCTGGACCTGAGGGAAGGCTGAGCGAAGGAAGATCGATGCTTTTGAGCTGTGGTGTTGGAGGAAAGTGCTGAGAGTGCCTTGGACTGCGAGAAGATCCAACCAGTCCATCCTCCAGGAAAGAAAGCCCGGCTGCTCACTGGAGGGAAGGAGACTAGAGACAAAGTGGAAGTCCTTTGGCCACATCATGAGGAGACAGCAAAGCCTAGAGAAGGGAATGATGCTGGGGAAAGTGGAAGGCAAAAGGAAGAGGGGCCGACCAAGGGCAAGATGGATGGATGGCATCCTTGAAGTGACTGGACTGACCTTGAAGGAGACCCTGGGGGTGGTGACGGCCGACAGGGAGCTCTGGCGTGGGCTGGTCCATGAGGTCACGAAGAGTCGGAGACGACTGAACGAATGAACAACAACAACAATACTCGAGTATATACGGTATTTGACCGCTGGTTCCAAAAATTCCATTATCTCTAGTTTTTGAGATATAGAACATATGCCATTTACCGATCTTCATTTGCTTGCTCATAGAAAATTGTGATATTTAAGAAACTAGAGCTGATGTAGTCTATCCAATGCAATTTTCTGAATCAGCACCCCAAATAACCCCAGGAACAGGCTTAAAAACCAAGGCACCAAGAATTTGCGTGCTTGTGTGTGTTGGGCTGTGTCATCGATGTATGATCTATGCTTTGCCCACTTCTGTTGGAATTGATATCCGTCAATTGGGCAACCAAGGTAGGAAGGAAAAGGTGATCGAGTGAAGGGTGTCAGAACTATTCCTTCCCTATGAACCTCTCATTGAGGTGTTAATCTGGGCACCAAATATCCTGGTCGCCAAAAGGAATGCTCCTTTCCGAAAAGTAATTGCACCATGCTTAATGAATATCTTGATGTCACCTGAACAGGTTTAGACTGCAAAAATATGGGTTGCTCATCCAGAAGACATTCCCCCCCCCTCCCCTTTTCAGTTTGTGCAGATGACATTGTTCTTATGCAAATCAAGGCCTGAGGATGCTTTATAAATAGTCTATCTCTTCAAAGGACCTGCATACTGATTTCTGCATATCCTCATCTGAGACGCAGCGCTTCCTTCCTGCAGGTAATCATATGATTTTGTATATTTCATGGAATGGGATGTGCTTTCCGTAGAGATTGACTTCCAAATGAGGATTAGGGAAATCATCTCATTTAAGGCCAGACGATTTGGGGAATTATTATATCTCCCCAAACAAACCTGGTTGGACGTAAAGACCTTCAGGGAACCTCTTGGTATCACTGTGAAAGTAGGAATGGAAAGGATTCTGGGAAAGTCTCCAAAAAAGGCTCAAATAACATGT
Source organism: Anolis sagrei (assembly GCF_037176765.1). NCBI lineage: Eukaryota > Metazoa > Chordata > Lepidosauria > Squamata > Anolidae > Anolis > Anolis sagrei. The sequence continues at coordinate 2,098,598 of NC_090032.1, forward strand.
TTTGAGTGTTGAGGAAATCTGATGAGGAGATTCATTCATGAGAAATGTTATTCATTGTACAGAAATGTCATTTCTTCTGTAGCAAGTGCTGAAATGGAAAATAGGTTTGTGCAATCCGGGCAAACCTTGACCCGTTTTGTGTCTCGGCTTTTGGTGGGAGCCCTGATCAATTTTTTGGGAGACTCCCAAAATCAGGAGGGCAGAAATCTGTTTTCGTTCTGGGGAGCAGAAAGGTCCATTTTCTATCTGCCCATTATGGGGGGAGGGCTTTCCAGGCTCTTCTTCCTGCCATTTTAAGCATTGATTTAAGCTGTTTCTTACTCTAGAGGAGAGCTGCAGGTAGGTGAGTTCAGCTGCAGGTAGGTGAGTGCTTTAAGGCGGCTTCCTACCTGTTTCTACTCTAGAGGAGAGTTGCTCGGTTACAGACAGACATGTGCTTTAAGAGGGCTTCCTACCTGTTTCTACTCTAGAGGAGAGTCGCTCGGCTACAGACAGTCACATGCTTTAAGGAGGCTTCCTACCTGTTTCTACTCTAGAGGAGAGGTGCTCGGCCACAGACAGGTGTGTGCTTTAAGGCAGCTTCCTACCTGTTTCTACTCTAGAGGAGAGGCACTCGGCTACAGACAGGCATGTGCTTTAAGGGGACTTCCTACCTGTTTCTATTCTAGAGGAGAGGCGCTTGGCTACAGTCACATGCTTTAAGGAGGCTTCCTACCTGTTTCTACTTTAGAGGAGAGGCGCTTGTCTACAGACAGTCATGTGCTTTTAGGAGGCTTCTTACCGATTTCTACTCTAGAGGAGAGTCGCTCAGCTACAGACAGGCACGTGCTTTAAGAGGGCTCCTTACCTGTTTCTAGAGGAGAGGCGCTTGGCTACAGACAGGCGCATGCTTTAAGGAGCTTTCCTACCTGTTTCTCCCATAGAGGAGAGGCGCTCAGCTATGGACAGGCACATGCTTTGAGGCAGCTTCCTACCTGTTTCTACCCTAGAGCAGAGGCGCTCAGCTACAGACAGGTGCATGCTTTGAGGTGGCTTCCTACCTGTTCCTACTCTAGAGGAGGGGCGCTCGGCTACAGACAAGCTGTGGTTTAAGGGGCTTCCTACCTGTTTCTACTCTAGAGGAGAGGCACTTGGCTACAGACAGGTGCGTGCTTTAAGGGGGCTTCCTACCCATTTCTACTCTAGAGGAGAGGCACTTGGCTGCAGGCAGGTGCATGCGCTTTATCTCCTGGGCTGCACCACACCAGCAGCCACATACCCTTTCAAAGGCAAGGAGACAAGGTTTTTTTCTTATTCTAGAGGAGATGGAAGGTGGGTGCATATGCTTTGAATCCACGGGACGGGGTGAGTGCTCACTGTTAACCCTAGTTCCTGCCAACCTAGCAGTTCTAAAACATGCAAATGTGAGTAGATCAATAGGTACTACTTCAGCAGGAAAAGGCAAAAAGACACTCCAAGCACAATCAGAAGGTGACAACGCAGGCTCCTTGGCTTGAAAATGACAAAGAGTACTTTCCCCAGAGCCAGAGATGAGCACTGCCTCTAGAGCCGGACATGAAAGGAGAAGCCTTTGCCTTTGACTGGGTTTGTGTGTCTCATTGTATGTGAATGTAGCAAAGGCATTGAATGTTTGCCTATGTCTGCTTTATATACTGTAATCTGCTCTGAGTCTCTTTGGGAGAAGGGCGGAATATAAATAAATAAATTATTATTATTATTATTACTATTATTATTGCTATTTTAATATAGCAGAATTGGGAAAGGGAATGTGTGCATTGGGATAGTGGCCAGGGAATGTTGATGGGCATCAGAAACTCTTGCCTGTGCCCTGTTACACATTTTCACAATTCACTAGACAGATTTTTTAGTACTTTTGCAAGCAAGGGTGTCACGAAGAGTTGTAAGAACTCCCTGAAAGGATGTCTCCGTTTCTGCTCCTTGCTGCACTGCTCACAGGTAGGAAAGGTTAGATACACAACTGGCTTTTAAGGTGGGTTTCAAGGTCATGTCCAATTGTAGCAGTAGCTTCATGCTCGTGAATTAGGACATGGAACAAGTTATAATGTCCTGTGTCTATCAGGAGGCCAACAAATGTCATTCTTCACCCACCCCAGGTTCTCCAAACATCCAAGATGTCCTACCAGCAACAACAGTGCAAGCAACCCTGCCAACCTCCTCCTTCTCAGCAAAAGATGTGTCCCCTTCCACAACAAGAGTGTTCCCCACCACAAGTGTGTCCTTCTCCCCAACAAGTGTGTCCTCCTCCACAACAAGTATGTCCTTCTCCAAAACAAGGGTGTTCCCCTCCACAAGTGTGTCCTCCTCCACAACAAGAGTGTCATTCTCCACAACAAGTGTGTCCTCCTCCAAAACAAGAGTGTCCTCCTCCACAACAAGTGTGTTCTCCTCCACAAGAAGAGTGTCCTCCACAACAAGAGTGTTCTTCTCCCCAACAAGCATGTCCTCCTCCACAACAAGAGTGTCCTCCTCCACAACAAGTGTGCCCTCCTTCCAAGCAAGGGTGTCTTCCCCAGCAACCCCAGGAGCCAAAATGTTGTTAAGAGGAGCCACCAAGATCAAGGCTGAAGAGAAGGAGCCCTGGAGATGGAAACACAAAGCAACACACACAATGTAATGTTGGTTACTTCTGTCATCTGCAATGGCATTGTATGAGATCTAAATGTAATGCTTGTTTAGGAAACAAATCATGATCAGAGGGCTTTTGTATGATCTTAACCAAGATGTCTTGATTGTTATGTCTGACTCACCATTGTAAGACCAGAGTCATCTTCTTCATCATCATGATTTCCACCATCATTACCACTATCATTGGCAAGTGATTCCATGGCTGATGTATTTGTTTGTTTGGGAGAATTGGAATTTTCTCTATATGATGGCATTTTTTTGTCATAACTAAGATGTCTCCAGTTTTCCATCCTTACATTGTGTCTTGACTTTGTCTTCTCTCTCTCTCTCTCTCTCCTTGTTTACTTTATTTTGTGGCTTCTGGATCCATGGAGGTATTATTAAAATGCCCACGTCACAATGAATCTGTATCTCGTCATTTGATTCTTGACATGGTTCCTTGGTGTACAAGCTAGAGTTGGGGAATGTTCCTCTGTGGGTCGTCAACAATGTTCTTCTGTGGGTCTTCTCAACAACAGTTTCATTTGAGGATAGGTAACCAATGGGATCAACTTTCCAAAAACTACTTTGTTGTCTTGGTTCTACATCTGTAACTAGTTAACTTTAAAGAGTAATTAGTTATAGATGTAGAACCAAGACAACAAAGATGCGGGGAATTCCGTGGATGTAGGAAGGAAGGCCTTCGACAAGGTCCCCCATGACCTTCTGGCAAGGAAACTAGTCCAATGTGGGCTAGGCAAAACTACGGTGAGGTGGATCTGTAATTGGTTAAGTGGACGAACACAGAGAGTGCTCACTAATGCTTCCTCTTCATCTTGGAAAGAAGTGACAAGTGGAGTGCCGCAGGGTTCCCCCCTGGGCCCGGTCCTGTTCAACATCTTTCTTAATGACTTAGATGAAGGGCTAGAAGGCAGGATCATCAAGTTTGCAGACGACACCAAATTGGGAGGGATAGCCAATACTCCAGAGGACAGGAGCAGGATTCAAAACGATCTGGACAGATTAGAGAGATGGGCCAAAACTAACAAAATGAAGTTCAACAGTGACAAATGCAAGATACTCCACTTTGGCAGAAAAAAATGAAATGCAAAGATACAGAATGGGGGACAATGCCTGGCTCGAGAGCAGTACGTGTGAAAAAGATCTTGGAGTCCTCGTGGACAACAAGTTAAACATGGCCAACAATGTGATGTGGCGGCAAAAAAAGCCAATGGGATTTTGGCCTGCATCAATAGGAGCATAGTGTCTAGATCTAAGGAAGTCATGCTCCCCATGCTCTATTCTGCTTTGGTTAGACCACATCTGGAATATTGTGTCCAATTCTGGGCACCACAATTCAAGAGAGATATTGACAAGCTGGAATGTGTCCAGAGGAGGGCGACTCAAAGGATCAAAGGTCTGGAGAACAAGCCCTATGAGGAGCGGCTTAGGGAACTGGGCATGTTTAGCCTGAAGAAGAGAAGGCTGAGAGGAGATATGATAGCCAGGTATAAATATGTGAGAGGAAGCCACAGGGAGGAGGGAGCAAGCTTGTTTTCTGCTTCCTTGGAGACTAGGACGCAATGGAACAATGGCTTCAAACTACAAGAGAGGAGATTCCTTCTGAACACGAGGAAGAACTTCCTGACTGTCAGAGCCATTCAGCAGTGGAACTCTCTGCCCCGGAGTGTGGTGGAGGCTCCTTCTTTGGAAGCTTTTAAGCAGAGGCTGGATGGCCATTTGTCAGGGGTGATTTGAATGCAATATTCCTGCTTCTTGGCAGAATGGGGTTGGACTGGATGACCCATGAGGTCTCTTCCAACTCTTTGATTCTATGATTCTATGATTCTAAGTAGTGAGTTCCTCTTCCACTCCCCATGGCGGTCAAGTCTACCTTTCCCATCGTTTCCTTTTCCATCCATGTTGGGAAAAGGAAAACCAGAGCTGTAAATTCAATTAAGACCTGCGCTCCTTTGCCTAGAGAGACAAGTTAATTAAGAAAGAAGAGCGACGTTGGTGGCTTTCCCTGGAAACACTCAAATGCGTGGGAGGAATAATCTTTTTGGGAAATTACTACCTACTGAGTATTTGAAGCTCTGTCACGCATGCCTTGTAGGTGTCTTATTCATCACCCAACTGACTTCGACAATATGATTCGACTCTTGGGTTGTGATTAAGTTTAGGGAATGTCTCCATCGCCTTTCAGGTGTATTGGTGAAGCTAAATTTTCATGAAAACATTACAGTTCCTTGGTGTCTTCCACACATACAACAACAGCAATGCAATTGAATTTCCATGGCAACATCCTATGGACTTTCAAAGTTTCTTGTTCAGGGAGCTCTCTGGTTGGGAATTCTTGGCAGAATGGGGTTGGATTGGATGGTCCATGAGGTCTCTTCTAAGTGTCAATGCTGAATCCAGGAGGACCCACAGACTGCAGACCTGTGTCTTCAGGGGAAGTGTAACCCCATTGAGTACAAGTTGCCACCTTAGTCCCCGATTGGTCTTGTGACTGACCAGGAGGACCTCTGTCTTGTCTGGAGTAAGCCTCAGTTTGTTGGCCCTCATCCAGTCCATCACAGCTGCCAGACTCCAATCCAGGAGCCTTGGAATGAGGTGAAAAGGAGTAGCAGAGTTGTGTGTCATCTGCATAGAGATGTCATCCAACTCCAAAACTCTGGATGTCCTCACCCATCAGTTTCATGCAAATGTTAAATAGCATAGGGGAAAGAATAGAGTCTTGTGGGACTCCACAGGTCAATGGCCAGATAGGACCAAGATGAACTAGATGAAGGCAGCCAGAAATACCACGAGGGCCATTTAGGAGGAAAGGGATGGAGAAGATTCTGGGACTTGAAAACATGAGTCAGGGAGTTCTTTACAGCATGACCTTTGAATCAGTTGGGTTGATACCATGATTTCACTTATTCCTGTTCCAAAATGTTAGCAGTCAGACTCTCCAGTCTCGGCACAGCAAGAGTGTGGTTTCAAAATAAACAAACTCAGGCAGCATTCTTCTTAAAGTTTCAAAGTAGCTTTACTTAAAGCGTCTATATACAAAGGACTACATGATGGAACTAAAGATGGCGACGAACAAAGCATAGCAAGAAGACACAGCAAACAAGAGAACCGCCCTTCTGTCTTATCTATGTTCTTGGCTGGTACACTCCTTAATTTCTCTCAGGGCAAAGGAATTTCGTGTTATCACAGTTTCACTGTCTGGCCTGTAACTTTGTAACAATAACATATGTGAGCTGAACAGTAAATGAACATGACTGAATCCATCTTTAAGAAGCAATACTAATACATTATAATACTAATGCAAACACATTGAAAAACATACATACATATGAAATAACTATAACTATTCTGACACAAAATATATCCTCTCTTGACATTTTCTAGAGCAGTGGTTCCCAACCCTTTTTGACCAGGGACCACTTGACCAGGGACCACTTTGACCAAGGAGCACTTAAGAGGGAGCACTTTGACCAGGGAGCACTTTGACCAGGGAGTAGTTGACCAGGGAGCACTTTGACCAGGGAGCACTTTGACCAGGGAGTAGTTGACCAGGGAGCACTTTGACCAGGGAGCACTTTGACCAGGGAGCATTTTACCAGGGAGCACTTTGACCAGGGAGCACTTTGACCAAGGAGCACTTGACCAGGGAGCACTTTGACCAGGGACCACTTTGACCAAGGAGCACTTAAGAGGGAGCACTTTGATCAGGGAGCACTTTGACCAAGGAGCACTTAAGAGGGAGCACTTTGACCAGGGAGCACTTTGACCAAGGAGCACTTTGACCAGGGAGCATTTGACCAGGGAGCACTTTGACCAGGGAGCACTTTGACCAAGGAGCACTTGACCAGGGAGCACTTTGACCAGGGAGCACTTTGACCAAGGAGCACTTAAGAGGGAGCACTTTGACCAGGGAGCACTTTGACCAAGGAGCACTTAAGAGGGAGCACTTTGACCAGGGAGCACTTTGACCAAGGAGCACTTTGACCAGGGAGCATTTTACCAGGGAGCACTTTGACCAGGGAGCACTTTGACCAAGGAGCACTTGACCAGGGAGCACTTTGACCAGGGACCACTTTGACCAAGGAGCACTTAAGAGGGAGCACTTTGACCAGGGAGCACTTTGACCAAGGAGCACTTGACCAGGGAGCATTTTACCAGGGAGCACTTTGACCAAGGAGCACTTGACCAGGGAGCACTTTGACCAGGGAGCACTTTGACCAGAGACCACTTTGACCAGGGACCACTTGAATATGGACTACTTGAACAGGGACCACTTTCACCAGGGACCACTCTCCAACATTAACACCAAAAGGGTTACGAATCAGTTTTTGGTCAACTTTGGATTTGGTTTGGTTATCTGGGGTGCTGATTTGGAAAATTGCATTGGATAAACCACATCAGCTGTAATCTCTGATACAGAACACATCCCATTCAGTAGTCACCATCTGCATGCCCATAGAAAACCATATTTAATTAGCCTTGGCACTATAAGGTTTCACGAGACCAGTTGCTCTGCAACGGTGTAGTAACAATGAGTCTGCAGACCATATTTTAGTTCTTGTGGACCACTGGTGGTCCATGGACCACAGGTTGGAGCCTCCTGAGATATTCTATTGTATATTTTCTCCAGAAGTTCTGGAGGACCTAGAGAGGTGTTCATTCCAGGCATTTTGAGTCTATCCATGCAATTAACTTGGTTTGTGGAAAGTCTAACCAAGATAGCTAATGGGCATCCAGTTACGGATCACTCTAAAAGCCATCTCTCTTTTCCTCTTGGAATGAATGCCTCTCAATGAGCAACCATGCAGTGGGTGATGAGACACAGGAAATGAGAAGATGACTTCAGAGTACCCAATGTCCTTTGGTGTGATAGTTAACTGCCCGGAGCACCCTGTGACTCTTCTGAGCCCAGATATGGGCAGAGATTGAGCAGATGCCTGAATGCATGCAGTCCCGCAGCAATTATCTTTCTCCCCTCCAGCTAAAGCTGCCTGAGAAAGACCTGTTGGATTCCAGATGACTAGGACAAAGGTCGTTACACGTTGTCTTGTTCATTAAACTCCAGGGTAGAGTTGGTGTCCTACTTTTGGGTGTCCTCCAAAAAAGCTCTGGTTTCTGTGTAAACTTCATTAAAGGATCATAGAGCTGGAAGGGACAACAAGGACCAGCTAGTCCCACCTCACTGTCAAGCATGGCTATACAACAATAGTCCAAAATGAAGAGTTCACCACCTTCCAAGGCTATGTATTTCACTGTGGAATGATGCTTGGATTTCCAAGACCATCTTCCCAATGGCACCTTCTCCCATGTAATTTCAATCTGTTAGTTTGTTTGCTAGTCTTTGGAGCAACAGAACACAACCTGGTATGTTGAAAGAACTTCAGAATCACATGAAGGGACATAGGGCTCGATGCCATTGGTAGATCCAAATAGAGTAGGCTTGTTCTTCCATAAGAAGAACTTGGACTGCAAGAAGATCCAACCATTTCCTGAAGTCCATACTTCAGGAAATAAAGCCCGACTGCTCATTGGAGGGAAGGATAGTAGATGCCAAGATGAAGTACTTTGACTACATCATGAGAAGACAGGAAAGCTTAGAGAAGACAATGATTCTGGGGAAAATAGAAGGAAAAAGGAAGAGGGGCCGACCAAGGACAAGATGGATGGATGGCATCCTTGAAGGGACTGGCTTGACTCTGAAGGAGCTGTGGGTGGCCATGGCCAACACATCATGAGAAGACAGGAAAGCTTAGCGAAGATAATGATGCTGGGGAAAAGGGAAGGAAAAAGGAAGAGGGGCCGACCAAGGACAAGATGGATGGATGGCATCCTTGAAGGGACTGGCTTGACTCTGAAGGAGCTGTGGGTGGCCACGGCCAACATATCATGAGAAGACAGGAAAGCTTAGCGAAGATAATGACGCTGGGGAAAAGGGAAGGCAAAAGGAAGAGGGGCCGACCAAGGGCAAGGTGGGTAGATGGTATCCTTGAAGTGACTGGCTTGACCTTGAAGGAGCTAGGGGTGGTGACGGCCGACAGGGAGCTCTGGCGTGGGCTGGTCCATGAAGTCACGAAGAGTCGGAGACGACTGAACAAATGAACAACAACAAAAGATTTGGACTTCAGTTCCCAGAATTCCTGACTTTCAGTCAAACTAGTTGGGGCTTCTGGGACACATGGAGGACCAAAGTTTGGGAAACATTGTTCTAGAGCAATACCTTTCAAGCTTTGGTCCTCCCAAGTTGTGGGACTCAACCCTCAGAATTTCTGAGCATTGGTCATACAGTTGGGAGATTTGGGAGATGAAGTCAAAAGCATCTGGAAGATTTACTGATGAGAAGTGGTCTGCAAACACTTAGAAGCAAATGTGGTCATTGCTAATAGTCAACATGGATTTATCAAAACCAAGTCATGCCAGACTCATCTGATCTCTTTTTTCGATAGAGTTACAAGCTGCCTGCCAAAAGAACTTCAACAGTAGTAGTAGTACAAAAGCTGGGTGACCATATGCTTCTTGGTGGGGGTTGCACTGAATGGTCCACGAGGTCTCTTCCAACTCAATGATTCTATTATTCTACCTCTAGGATGTTTTCTTCACCCACTCCAAAATAGTGGAATGACCTGCCAAAAGAACTTCAACAGTAGTAGTAGTAGTAGTACAAAAGCTGGGTGGCCATATGCTTCTTGGAGTGGGTTGGACTGGATGGCTCATGAGGTCTCTTCCAGCTCAATGATTCTATGATTCTACCTCGAGGATCCCGGGAGAGGCGGATGAGCTCCCTCTATCGGCTCCAGCTCCTCATGCGAGGACATTTAGAGAAGCCTCCCACAAGGATGATAAAACATCAGAAATCATCCGGCCGTCCCCTGGGCAACATCCTTGCAGACGGCCAATACTCTCACAACAGGAGCAGTTGCTCCTGACACGACCAAAAAAAAAAAAAACAAAACTCAAGGATGTTTTCTTCAGCCGCCCCAAAATAGTGGAATGACCTGCCAAAAGAACTTCAACAGTAGTAGTAGTAGTACAAAAGCTGGGTGGTCATGTGCTTCTTGGTGGGGGTTGGACTGGATGGCCCATGAGTTCTCTTACAGCTCAATGGTTCTATGATTCTACCACGGGGATGTTTTCTTCAGCCGCCCCAAAACAGTGGAATAACCTGCCAAAATAGCTTCAACAGTAGTAGCAGTAGTACAAAAGCTGGGTGGCCATATGCTTCTTGGTGGGGGTTGGACTGGATGGCCCACGAGGTCTCTTCCAGCTCAATGATTCTATGATTCTACCTTGAGGATGTTTTCTTCAGCCGCCCCAAAATAGTGGAATGACCTGCTAAATTCTATGAATTAGTGCTCTAAGAGCACAGCTTTCCAAACACTCAATGTTGGTGACATATTTTTAAGATATGCAGAACCAGGACTCGGCCCAGTGAGTAGCAAGGAAGGAAAACCATGAAAAAGTGAGTCCGTGAAAAAAGTAATGATAGAACACTGTAGATGGAGATGAAGTCTGGACATAGGGCACGGATGGGATCGGGTGAGAATGAGCTGAATCGTATCAAGAAATCCAGCTGAGAGGGGAACTTCAGAGCTCTCCCACACCAGAAAAAACCACAGCTGAGCATCACTTGTCTGCTTCTCCTCTCGCTTTCCTTACTTCTCTATGAACCTGCAAGGCTTGTGTCACCCCTCTCTGACGTAATGGAGCGACCTGCACCCGCCACACCACACGCGTGATGCCACTATGGTGACTCACCATTCCAGATTGGATTTAATGTGCCCAATTGGGACATTCCAATAAGATTCTGGTTGCGTTTTAATGGCGCCTATTACCACAAATATGCCTGAGCGGTGCGTTTTCTGCTCATTAAGGCTATCTCTTGATTCCCTTTTCCTTGTTTCCTCACCTCGCAAGGAAGGAAGAAGCCTCTTCGCCCTTTGTCTCCATTGCAAAACCTGTCTGTGTCTGAGTGCCAAACTTGTTTTGTGCCTTTATTAACAGGTCATTAAAAGGCACCATCTGTGGTTGGAGAGAAGTGTGGGAAGAGAGAGAAAGCTCGAGAGTGTGTGTTGTTTTCTGCAGGATGTTTTCTTTGTTTGCAAACATGATTGTGGATCAGGAAGTAAGGAGCACATTTTCCCCTTGTGTCCAGTAGGGCCATGGTCAAAGTCATTCATCAACTAATTCCAAATTATTTATTATTATTATTATTATTATTATTATTATTATTATTTGATTATAGGCAAACTATAAATCCCAGCAACTACAACATCCAGTTCTATCGTTGGTGGGGTTCAAGGGTCTCTTTGATTATAGGTGAACTAGAAATCCCAGCAACTACAACATTCAATTCTATCATTGCTGTGGTTCAAGGGGTTCTTTGATTGTAGGTGAACTAGAAATCCCAGCAAACACAACATCCAATTCTATAGTTGGTGTGATTCAAGGGGCTCTTTGATGGTAAGTGAACTAGAAATCCCAGCAACTGCAACATCCAGTTCTATCGTTGGTGGGGTTCAAAGGGTCTCTTTGATTGTAGGCAAACTATAAATCCCAGCAACCACAACATTCAATTCTATCGTTGGTGGTGTTCAAGGGTCTCTTTGATTGTAGGTGAACTAGAAATCCCAGCAACTACAACATCCAGTTCTATCATAGCTGGGGTTCAAGGGGCTCTTTGATGGTAGGTAAACTAGAAATCCCAACAACTACAACATCCAATTCTATAGTTGGTGTGATTCAAGGGGCTCTTTGATGGTAAGTGAACTAGAAATCCCAGCAACTGCAACATCCAATTCTATCGTTGGTGGGGTTCAAAGGGTCTCTTTGATTGTAGGCAAACTAGAAATCCCAGCAACCACAACATCCAATTCTATCATTGGTGGGGTCCAGTAGACTCATTAATTGTAGGTGAACTATAAATCCCAGCAACCACAACATTCAATTCTATCGTTGATGGTGTTCAAGGGTCTCTTTGATTGTAGGTGAACTAGAAATCCCAGCAACTACAACATCCAATTCTATCATTGGTGGGGTCCAGTAGTCTCATTAATTGTAGTTGAACTATAAATCCCAGCAACTACAACATTCAATTCTATCGTTGGTGGGGTTCAAGGGCCTCTTTGATTGCAGGTGAACTAGAAATCCCAGCAACTACAACATCCAATTCTATCGTTGGTGGACTTTAAGGGTCTCTTTGATGGAAGGTGAACAAGAAATCCCAGCAACTACAACATCCAATTCTATTGTTGGTGGGGTTCAGTAGTCTCATTAATTGTAGGTGAACTATAAATCCCAGCAACCACAACATTCAATTCTAACGTTGGTTGTGTTAAAGGGGCGCTTTGATTGTAGGTGAACTAGAAATCCCAGCAACCACAACATCCAATTCTATCACTGGTGGGGTTCAAGAGGCTCTTTGATTGTAGGTGAACTAGAAATCCCAGCAACCACAACATCCAATTCTATCGTTGGTGGAGTTCAGAATGCTCTTTGATTGTAGGTGAACTATAAATCCCAGCAACTACAACTCCCAAATGTCAAGGTCTATTTTCCCCAACCTCCACCAGTGTTCACATTTGGGTATATTGAGTATGTGTGCCAAGTTTGGTTGTGATCCATCATTGTTTGAGTCCATAGTGCTCTCTGGATTTAGGTGAACTACAATTCCAAAACCCAAGGTCAATGCCCACCAAACCCTTCCAGTATTTTCGGTTGATCATGGGAGTTCTGTGTGGCAAGTTTGGTTCAATTCTATCGTTGGTGGAGTTCAGAATGCTTTGATTGTAGGTGAACTATAAATCCCAGCAACTACAACTCCCAAATGTCAAGGTCTATTTTCTCAAAACTCCACCAGTGTTCACATTTGGGTATTTTGAGTATTCGTGCCAAGTTTGATTGGGATCCATCATTGTTTGAGTCCACAGTGCTGTCTGGATGTAGGTGAACTACAATTCCAAAACCCAAGGTCAATGCCCACCAAACCCTTCCAGTATTTTCTGTTGATCATGAGAGTTCTGTGTGCCAAATTTGGATCAATTCCATCATTGCTGGAGTTCACAGTGCTCTTTGTTTGTAGGTGAACTATAAATCCCAGCAACTACAACTCCCAAATGACAAAATCAATCTCTCCCCCAACCCCACCAGTATTCATATTTGAGCATAATTGGTATTTGAGCCAAATTTGATCAAGTGAATGAAAATTTAGATATTTACACGACGATTCATCACAGTAGCAAAATTATGAAGTAGCAACGTTATGGTTGGGGGTCACCACAACATGAGGAACTGCATTAAGGTTGAGAAACACTGTCCTAAGGTCTTCTTCAGTGTTCCCACCAGATGCAGCTGTGAGGGTGGGGGACCTCCCCAGGAGACCTCCAAACATGGTCAGGTTCCTATGGGAAAATCTGATCCTTCAAATAATCTGGACCTCTCCATCAGCTTTGGAGTTGTGGAGTGGAGTCAATGCCTTGGAGGACATCAATGACCACGGCAGAGCTACATGGAGTCAACAAGGGAAGCCATAGCCCTGTTCCCACCAGATGCAGCTGTGAGGGTGGGGGACCTCCTCAGAAGACCTCCAAACATGGTCAGGTTCCTATGGGAAAATATGACCCTTCAAATAATCTGGACCTCTCCATCAGCTTTGGAGTTGTGGAGTGGAGTCAATGCCTTGGAGGACATCAATGACCACGTTGGAGCTACATGGAGTCAACAAGGGAAGCCATAGCCCTGTTCCCACCAGATGCAGCTGTGAGTGTGGGGGACCTCCCCAGGAGACCTCCAAACATAGTCAGGTTCCTATGGGAAAATATGATCCTTCAAATGATCTGGACCTCTCCATCAGCTTTGGAGTTGTGGAGTGGAGTCAATGCCTTGGAGGACATCAATGACCACGTCAGAACTACATGGAGTCAACAAGGGAAGCCATAGCCCTGTTCCCACCAGATGAAGCTGTGAGCGTGGTGGACCTCCCCAGGAGACCTCCAAACATGGTCAGGTTCCTATGGGAAAATCTGATCCTTCAAATAATCTGGACCTCTCCATCAGCTTTGGAGTTGTGGAGTGGAGTCAATGCCTTGGAGGACATCAATGACCACGGCAGAGCTACATGGAGTCAACAAGGGAAGCCATAGCCCTGTTCCCACCAGATGCAGCTGTGAGCGTGGTGGACCTCCCCAGGAGACCTCCAAACATGGTCAGGTTCATATGGGAAAATATGATCCTTCAAATAATCTGGACCTCTCCATCAGCTTTGGAGTTGTGGAGTTGTGGAGCCAATGCCTTGGAGGACATCAATGACCACGGCAGAGCTACATGGAGTCAACAAGGGAAGCCATAGCTCTGACTTTCCAAGATCTCTGAGATAGAATGAACCAGAGAAGCAAGAGAAAAGTTCTTACAGTCCTAGCTATGTCTTGGTAGAGCAATGGTTCTTCTCTGAGGGTCCTCAGATGTTTTGGCCTTCAACTCCCAGAAATCCCAACAGCTGGTCAACTGGCTGGGTTTTCTGGGAGTTGCAATTCCAAACACCTGGAGACCCACAGGTTGAGAAGCACTGCTGTGGAGGCATCTATTGAGGTTCTTCTATTGACACCTTCTGGTTGCTTCCAAAACTGCAACAGATGGAAGTCAAGCTGAGATAGTTAGATGTGTATTAGGATTGTGTAGGAGTAATTTTTTCAATTAGACCTTCAGCCATATCACAATACTAAACCAAACAACAAGGCTTGGGAAGACTTGATTGCACTCTGTGTGGTAAGTTAAAATAAGACAACAATACTGTAAATATACATATAAGATATGATAAAACTGAACATATACATCACATTTCCTTATCATCCCTACAATTTACCCAAGTCAGCTCCACATATGTGGTTCTCAAATACATTGTTTTGCTAAAATACATTGTTTTGCTCAAATATGTTACTAGCTGTGCCCTGCCACGCGTTGCTGTGGCCTATAGTAAGAATTTTCAAAGTAGAGGTAGATATCTGGACTATTATGAAAGAGAGGTACCTACCTATTCCTTCCCCCCTTTTCCTTCCCCTTTCTCTCCTTTCGTCCTTCTCTACCTCTTTTTTTCATTCCTTCTTTCGCTCTTTGGTTTCATCCTTCCTTCTCTCTTTTCTTCCTTTTCTCCCCCTTTCTCTACTTCTTCCTTTATCTCCTTTCTTCCCTCTCTGTTTCTTTCATTTCACTTTTTATTTGCTTTTCTCCTTCCTTCTTTACTTCTTTCCTGCATTTCCCTCCCTTTTTCTTTCCTTTTTACTTTTCTTCTTCCTTCCTTTGGTACTTCTTTCTCTCCTTCCTTCTCTCCTTCCTTCCTTCCCTCCTTCCTTCTTTCCCTCCCCCCTTTTCTCTTTCCTTCCTTCCCTCCCCCTTTCCCTCCTTCAGTCCTTCCCCTTTTCCCTCCCTCCTTCCTTCTCTCCTTCCTTCCTCTCTGTTCTCCCCCAATACCATGGGAGAGTCCCTTCTAAGTCTATTCTATGAGTCTATTTAATATAGTAATATATAGTAGTAACATTATATTATATAGTAGTATATATAACAATAAAATATATAATACATATGTACTAGGGCTGGTCAATTCGTTTCGTTAATTCGTAATTCGTTAAAAAATTCGTTAATTTTTGAATTACAAAACGATTACAAAACTTATTTTTAAACCTGGAAGTGTTTTTAAATATCGAAACGGCAGGCGCCAAATTTTTTTGTATTTCCGTCCATTTCGGAAATACGTAAGATGGCCGCCTGGCTTGCTCGGAGCTCTCCTATCTCGGCGCCGGCTGAGCAAGCGAGAGGGCGAGTGAGAGGGCGAGGGGTGAGCGAGAGGGCGAGTGAGAGGGCGAGCGGTGAGCGAGAGTGCGAGGGCGAGCGGCGAGCGAGAGGGCGAGTGAGAGGGCGAGCGGCGAGCGAGAGGGCGAGCGAGAGGGCGAGCGAGAGGGCGAGTGAGAGGGCGAGCGGCGAGCGAGAGGGTGAGGGCGAGCGGCGAGCGAGAGGGCGAGTGAGAGGGCGAGCGGCGAGCGAGAGGGCGAGTGAGAGGGCGAGCGGCGAGCGAGAGGGCGAGTGAGAGGGCGAGCGAGAGGGCGAGTGGCGAGCGAGAGGGTGAGGGCGAGTGGCGAGCGAGAGGGCGAGCGGCGAGCGAGCGGCGAGCGAGAGGGCCCGCCAGAGTGAGTGCCTGCCTTCCCTCAATAATAATTTCTCCTCCCTATTCTACAAAATTAATAATTAAATTTAAAAAATATTGAAAAAATATTGAAAAAAAAAGGGCGCCATCTTTACAAAATGTTTTGTAAATATTTACGAAATTTCGTAAATACCGAACTTTTTTTTGGGAAAATTTTGTAATTATTTTAAATATCGAAACAAAAAAACACCCCAATTACAAATCGATTTTAGAAACAAATTTTTGCGTTGTTACCCAGGCCTAATATGTACTATACAGCAATATATATAATAGTAATATATAAAGTATAATATATATAGAAAGGAGTTGCAATCCATCGCCTTTGGAAAGCTCAAGGAATCACTCTGCACGTGCTCAGAGGCACCCAGCAATTCCAAGAATCTTTCCCCACAAAACTTCTCTTGGAAGAGGAGGAGGAGGGAGCCCAGCCTCCTCTGCACCTGCCGGAGTGCTGCTGCCTGGGGACTTACCCTTCTCCACACCCCATAGTTTGAGGACCCCTGATGTAAAGGATAGTGACAGGGTAGCAAGCCTGCGGGGATGAGGGCTTTTCCTCCAGCTCCTGAAGGGAGGGCCTCCATGGGAGCCTGCTGGGCATGCGCACTTGCTGCTGGCCATGCACGTGCACTCCTTCCCTCCCCCTCCCTCCCTGAGGCTTACAGTTGAACGTCTTTCTAAGGGGGGAGGGGGGAGGGAGGAGGATTGAATGGAGAACATACATTGGGTTGTTAGGTGTAATGTGTCCAAATTTGGTGCCAATTCCCCCAGTGGTTTTTGAGTTCTCATGGTATCACAAACGAACATTACATTTTTATTTATATAGATTTTTGGGTCATGGCCACACATAAAATATGTTGTTCTGATGTGAGATTCCCAATGCATACTTAGGCAATCCCTCGTTCTCCGAGTAGGATTATCTCCAGGGTCCGTGTGCAGTGTGTGGTGGGTGCGTAGGTGGCTATGGAGCCCTAGTCTTGATTTGCATCTTCTCCCGCAGTGAGGGCATTGGTTTCCAGGTGGAAGGAGGTACCGGTCAGGGTTGGCTTGATGCACCTTCCTCTTGGCATGTTTCTCTCTTTCACCCTCCATTCGTGCCTCTCCAAATTCTGCAGCACTGCTGGCCACAGCTGACCTCCAACCGGAGTGCTCAAAGGCCAGGGCTTCCCAGTTCTCAGTGTCTATGCCAGAGTTTTTAAGGTTGTCTTTGAGCCCATCTTTCAATCTCTTTTCCTGTTCTCCAACATTTCGTTTCCCGTTCTTGAGTTCGGAATAGAACAACTGCTTTGCGAGATGGTGGTCGGGCATCTGGACAACGTGGCCGGTCCAGCGGAGTTGATGGCGGAGGACCATCGCTTCAATACTGGTGGTCTTTGCTTCTTCCAGCACACTGACATGTTTCCACTTGTCTTCCCAAGAGATTTGCAGGATTTTCCGGAGGCAGTACTGGTAGAATAGTTCCCAATACATACTGCATGCCTGTGTCCTACCACAAGGTGGTGCTGATGGGCTTCTTTTGATTTTTGAAACATCTGGACCTTAGAGGACCTTAGAGGAATGAAATCATAGAATCAAGACATTAATTGGACTGTCCTAGTTGGAGGGTATGTTGGAGGGTATGTTGATCTTGTTGTTCTAGTTGGAGTTGGAGTCATCTCTTGTAGGGTTGTGCATTCGGGGTAAGCCCTGACCTGTTTTGTGTCCTGGCTTTTGGTGGGGGATCTGATGTGATTTTTGGGAGCATCCCAAAATTGGGAGGGCAGATATCTGTTTCCATTCTCCAGTGCCAAAATTCTATCATTGGTAAGGTTCAGAATGCTATTTGATTGTAGGTGAACTAAACATCCCAGCAACTACAATTCCCAAATGTCAAGGTCTATTTCCCCCAAACCCCACCAGTGTTCACATTTGGGTATATTGAGTATTCATGCCAAGTTTGGTCCAGATCCAACATTGTTTGAGTCCACAGTGCTCTCTGAATGTAGGTGAACTACAACTCCCAAACTCAAGCTCAATGCCCACCAAACCCTTCCAGAATTTTCTGTTGGTCATGGGAGTTCTGTGTACCAAGTTTGGTTCAATACCATCATTGGTGGAGTTCAGAATGCTCTTTGATTGTAGGTGAACTATAAATCCCAGCAACTACAACTCCCATATATCAAGGTCTATTTTCCCCAAACTCCACCAGTTTGGCTATATTGAATATCAGTGTGAAGTTTGCTCCAGTTCCTTGATTGTTTGAATCTACAGTGCTCTCTGGATGTAGGTGAACTACAACTCCCAAACTCAAGGTCAATGCCCACCAAACCCTTCCAGAATTTACTGTTGCTCATGGGAGTTCTGTGTACCAAGTCTGGCCCAATTCTATCATTAGAATGCTCTTTGATTGTAGGTGAACTATAAATCCCAACAACTACAACTCCCAAATGTCAAGGCCTATTTCTCCCAAACTCCACCAGTGTTCACATTTGGGTATATTGAGTATCCATGTGAAGTTTGGTCCAGATCCACGATTGCTTGAATCTACAGTGCTCTCTGGATGTAGGTGAACTACAGCTCCCAAACTCAAGCTCAATGCCCACCAAACCCTTCCAGAATTTTCTGTTGGTCAGGGGAGTTCTGTGTACCAAGTTTGGTTCAATCCCATCATTGGTGGAGTTCAGAATGCTCTTTAATTGTAGGTGAACTATAAATCCCAGCAACTACAACTCTCAAATGTCAAGGTCTAGTTTCCCCAAACTCCATCAGGGTGTCAGAGGGCGTCACCAAAGACCATCAGAAAACACAGTATTTTCTGTTGGTCATGGGGATTCTGTGTACCAAGTTTGGCCCAATTATATCAATGGTAGGGTTCGGAATGCTCTTTGATTGTAGGTGAACTATAAATCCCAGCAACTACAACTCCCAAATGTCAAGGTCTATTTTCCCCAAAACCTACCAGTGTTCACATTTTGATATATTGAGTATCAGTGTGAAGTTTGGTCCAGATCCATGACTGCTTGAATCTACAGTGCTCTCTGGATGTAGGTGAACTACAGCTCCCAAACTCAAGGTCAATGCCCACCAAACCATTCCAGAATTTTCTGTTGGTCATTGGAGATCATATTAATTATTTCCTCCTGTCTTTTAGGAGATTCATAGAATCACAGAACCCAATCTACACAACCTGCAGCCTCCAAATGTTTGGGCCTCCAGCTCTCAGAAGCTCTAGCCAGCTGTTCCAATGGTCAGGAATTCTGGGAGATGGAGTCCAAAACAGCTGGACAACCAAAAGATGTTTTGGCCTGGTCTACAGTGACGATACAACACAGATTCAGAATGCATTATTTGGCAATGTAGATGGGACCCTAGAGTTGGAAGAGACCACATAGTCCATTCTTGGTCGTTTTTTGGATTGAGTTGTGTATTTCGTCCTCTCTTCTTCCATCTCAAGAAGGTTCTGGGCCTCCAAAAGCTGTAAGTCTGACCTGGACGCCACATTTAATACTCTCCCAGTTGTGGGTGGTGTTCGCATGCATTTTTTGTGGGACAAGTGGCAGAAAAACCTGAATATTTGCAAGAGAGGGATGGGTCTTGCTCTTCTGGAGAACCTCTCCTTAAGGGAGGGACGTGGTGGAGGCTTCTCAAGTACGGGCAGGCAAGATCTGCTTGTTCACCTAGATCTCGTAAATTTGGAGTAATTACCTTCTGCCAAACCTGTTTGAACAGGACGACAGAGTAGCGAGGAAAAAGGAAAACAAAGCTTAGGAAAGTTACTTTTCGGGATGACTCCTCCTGAAGTCGAACATGACCCCCCCCCCCCCCACATAAGAGATAGTAACTTGTAGTTTTGCTAAGGGCAAGGACACCAGACTGGATAATAAGGGTTAAGCCTTGGTCAGTTTGGTGTGTATCATTTAATCAAGGCTTTATGCCCTATTTTCGTATGTTTATAGCAGGGGTCCTCAAACTTTTTAAACCGGGGGCCAGTTCACTGTCCCTCAGACCGTTGGAGGGCCGGATATGACGATGTGTAAATTTTATTCCTTTGGTTATGTGTAATTTAAATAGTGGTTTAAGGATGGTAAGTATGTAGGATTGTGTTTTGTTGGAGATGGTGGCTTGGCATTGGCTGAGTTGCCATAGCAAAAGGGGCGGAGCCAACTGCCTCTTCATGGGGCAGCTGTTTTTGAAAGTCAGTCAGTAAGCCGGTGAGCTACTGGGTAGACTGAGTCTCTGAGTGGAGATTCAGGGAATGTGTCAGTAAGCCGGTGAGCTACTGGGTAGACTGAGTCTCTGAGTGGAGATTCAGTGAATGTGTCAGTAAGCCGGTGAGCTACTGGGTAGACTGAGTCTCTGGGTGGAGATTCAGGGAATGTGTCAGTAAGCCGGTGAGCTACTGGGTAGACTGAGTCTCTGAGTGGAGATTCAGGGAATGTGTCTGTAGCCAGTGGGCTATAGGGAATTCTGTTAAATAAGCCTTTTAGCTTATTTGTTATATTAGGACAGTTGTCCAGAAGGGTTACGTCTTCTTATAGAAACTTCTTGAAGACTGTGCCTGAGATTACTCATGAAACATTACTAATGTAACCAATCAAGATTTGTGCCTCTTGTGAAGAAACAGTTAAACATGTTATACTCCTGTTAAAATAAACTTGTTACTGTTTTCCTCAAGCCTTGCCTGATACGGTTTCTCCTAAGTTGAACAGCCTGCATAAGTAAAGTCAAGCCAGGGACAGTAAATGCTACGCTATCAGATGAATAAAGCCTTCTGTAATTAATAGTCCCTTTATAAAATAGCTCCTAAGCTGATATTGATCATTGCCCAGCTTTCCTCACAGATTAGGTGGCAGTAAGTTTAACCACGCTTCTTCACAAATTGGTGGCATTCGGTGGCATTAAAATGGTCATCTTCACACCGGACTATAGTTTTGTTTTTGTTTTTTTAAAATCAATTAAAAATTCCTATGCACATTGCACATATCTTATTTTGCGGTGTGGAAGGGCCCTTAGAGGGAGGGGGTTCTTTCTAGCCCTCTTTAGGCAGTAATTCCAGGAGCAGAGAATAGGAAATCTTCCTATTTCTAGTCTGGACAAAATCTGGCTACCAGTATTAAAAAAAACTCTGAAATTCTAACTGTAAATAAAGAACAATGCTCAAACACAGGGGAACTCCAGACAAGAAACAATCAGGGCCAGCTAATCACCTCTCAACAAAGGATTCTCCCTAAAAACTGTCAGGCTATGAAATGGTCATCAAGGTGGCCTATTGAAACATTCGTGCCTATCTCCAACAGACAAGAGTTCTTTCTCCCACCCTGGATCTTCCACAATTTTTCTAGTTAAAGGTTTTCCTCTGACATGAAGTCCAGTTGTGTCTGACTCTGGGGTGTGGTGCTCATCTGCATTTCTAAGTCGAAGAGCCGGCGTGGTCCGTAGACACTAGGGCTGGGTAACCACGGAAAAATTTGTTTCTAAACTCGATTCGTTTTTAGGGGGTTTTTGCGTTTCTTTTTTTAAAAGAATTCCGAAATTTTTCTTTAAAAAAGTTCGAAATATACGAAATTTTGTAAATTACGAAACAATTACGAAACAATTACGGATCGATTCATTAATGGCGGACGCGATTGCGCAATACGCTAAAAAACCTCCAAATGGAACAGGAGGAACTTCTGAAGCTTCCCTCTCCCTCTGTTGTTGTCTGTTGGTGTGATAATTATATTTTTTATCACTGATAAAACAAACAATTATAAAACTTGCTACAGACATACGGAAATAATAACAAAACGATTTCGAAACGATTTCGAAACGATTTCGAAACGATTTCGAAACGATTTCGAAAAAATTTCGAACCAATTACGAAATAAATTGAAAAATTCGTTTCGATTTTTAGTTGCTCCTGCATGGCTCAATATCGGATCGTAAGCTAATTTAAATACGAATCAATGACGAATTACGAAATTAACTAACGAAACCGGCCAGCCCTAGTAGACACCTCCAAGGTCATGTGGCCGGCATGACTGCATGGAGCGCCAGGGCAGCCTCCCTTGGCTGGCTCGCGCTGCCCATCGGGCCCGATGGGCAGCGTGAGTCTGCCAAGGGAGGAGCAGTCCCGCGCGGCCTACTCGCGTGTAAAGCACTTCATGAGATGCTTTACGCACGAGTAGGCCATGCGGAGCAGCTGCCCTTGGCTGGTTCACGCTGCCCATCGGGCCCAATGGGCAACATGAGCCTGCCGAGGGAAGAGCAGCCCCGCGCAGCCTACCCGTGTGTAAAGCACCTCGAGAGCAGCTGCCCTTGGCTGGTTCACGCTATCCGTCAGGCCCGATGGGCAATGTGAGCCAGCCAAGGGAAGGGCACTGTGTGTGTGTGGGGGGGGGGGCGTTCCTCCTCCTTGTGCCGGATAAGTGCCCTTGGCGGGCCGGAAGTGGCCCGCGGACCGTAGTTTGGGGACCCCTGGTTTATAGTTACAAAAGTATTTGACTTTTTCCACCTGAGACACACCTGGGCTCCTGATGGTCCCCCATCTCACAAACAAGGGACTCTCTTTCCCCCTCATGGATATATTTCCCTTGATGGACCTTCCTATGAATAATATGAACTATGGACACTGAGGGAGGGTAGTTGGGTTTACTCTCTGTATTATGATTTCTATATTTTCATATTTTCTCCTGTGTATGTAATACGGCTGGGCAATCACGGAAAAATTTGTTTCTAAACTCGATTCGTTTTTAGGGGTTTTTTGCGTTTCGTTTTTTAAAAGAATTCTGAAATTTTTCTTTAAAAAAGTTCAAAATATACGAAATTTGGGAAATTACGAAACAATTACGAAACAATTACGAATCGATTCGTTAATGGCGGACGCGATTGCGCAATATGGGACAGGGGGAACTTCTGGAGCTTCCCTCTCCCTCTGTTGTTGACTGCTGGTGTGATAATTTATTTTTTATCACTGATAAAACAAACAACAACTATAAAACTTGCACCAGACATATGGAAATAATAACGAAACAATTTCAAAACGATTTCGAAACGATTTCGAAACAATTACGAAACAATTACGAAATGAATTGAAAAATTTGTTTCGATTTTTAGTTGCTCCTGAATGGTTCAATATCGGATCGTAAGCTAATTTAAATACGAATCAATAACGAATTACGAAATTAACGAACGAAACCGCCCAGCCCTAGTATGTAACCTTCTCCTGACCCTTTCTGCCCCATTCCCTTTGTTGGAAAAATGTATAAGGAAGTTGCCTAGCCTCTGAAAAAAAGCAATTAGCGATTGTGGAAACCCTTATCTCAGAACATTCCTTGCATGGAAAAATAACAAAGAAACGTCTCCCTGACTTCGGAGGATTTGGCCATCAGGGAGATAATCGCTTGGCAGACTTTTAATCACATTACAATAGGAGGAAAGAGGACCTTCGGAAAGTTCTCCCCTCCTGACCTGATTCCTTTCAAGCCTTTCCATTGAAGACATTCACCAAAATCTCCCCCATTGTGCCCCTGTCTGATCGCAAGAGGAAAACCCGGATTAATTGGTATCGCCCACATCAGTGCTTATCTCAGACCAATCACGACACAATAGACAAGTTTCACTTGAAGGCCATTTAGGACTCGCTGAGCCACATGGACATTTCCTGAGTTCCATAATCCATTCAAGAATGCATTGTATTCCCTTGTCCCACCTCCCTTTCTCCTGATTTGTCGACGCACCAAGACGGCAGAAGCCTTCTGATTGGCCCAGACGCACTGCGGAAGCCCTGTGATTGGCCCAGGCGCTCGAGGGGCAGAAGAGCTGTTGAGGCGCCAGCCAATCACCTTCAAGCCAGGCCGGGGGGGGGGGGGGAGTGGGAGATTCAAACCACACACTCTGTTTTTTCTATAAAAATGGCATTTATTTGTATTCATGCATGCTTGCCTGACGAAATATCGCGGCTTTGCATCCTTTCCAGCTAGATCGCAATAAACAACTCAGTGGCTTTTCTTCAACTTGGTGAGACCTTTTATTGGGAAAAATCGGGGAAAATATTGGGTGCTTCTTCTGTCTCGCCAGGGCAACGAACTCTTTGATGAGTCTGATTGGTCTTTGCCTCCTTGACTAAATTCCTACACTATAACACTCCCAGGAAGCCAGCACTTGAGTGGTTGCTGGGTCTTAAGACCTGATGTGGATACCGAAATACATGGTAACTCGAATCCCATTGTATACAATGGCATTTGTTGTTGTTTATTCGTTCAGTTGCGTTTGATTTTCTGTGACCTCATGACCTTGAAGGAGCTAGGGGTGGTGATGGCCCACATGGCCGTCACCACCCCCAGCTCCTTCAAGGTCAAGATAGTCACTTCAAGGATTCTGTCAAGAAATGTCAGGAAAGATGTCGGCTATCCAAACAACTTAATTATTGGGTATTTATAAGACATCTAATTCAACTATTTGCCAGGCTCGTTATTCAAGTGTGTGGAAGCCTGGAAGGCGAATAGCTTTCATTCCGAAGCCCAGAGAGCGGTTATTATTATGTTAACAGGACAGAGAATTCTTCACGTAACACATCAAACCACCCATGAATTAATGCTCCCATTAATAATAATAATAATGAATAGATTCCCAGTGGCTTGATTCAAGATCTTGATGATAGTCTTCGCTGGTAATTTCTTGGTCCTCCGGTGTGCCTGTATCGACAATGACACTTGCTGTCAGATCTGACCCTGTTGATTATCAAGAGACCAAATAGTCTGATTTCTAAGAGATTAAGACATTAACCCACAAAATATATCATTACTAGCTGTACCCGCCATGCGTTGCTGTGGCCAACCTTCCCCCTCTCCTTCTCTCCTCCTTTTTTTCTCTCCTTCCTTCCCTCCCTCTTTCTGTCCTTCATGCCCTTTCTTTCTTTCTTTCTCTCCTTCCTTCCTTCCCTTCCTCTTCCCTTCCCCCCTCTTTTCTTTCCCTTGCTTTTTCTCCCCTTCCTTCCTTCCTTCCTTCCTTCCTTCCTTCCTTCCTTCTTTTCCTTTTCTCTCTCTTTCATTCGCTCCTTTCTTCTCTTCCTCTTCCCTCCCCCTTTGCTTTTCCTCGCTCTTTCTCTCCTTCCTTCCTTCCTTCCTTCCTTCCTTCCTTCCCTTCTTCCTCCTTCCCTCCCTTCCCTTTTTCTTTCTTTCATTCTCTCCTTCCTTCCTTCTCTTCCTCTTCCCTTCCTTCCCCCTTTTCTTTCCCTTGATCTTTCTCCCCTTCCTTCCCTTTCTCCTTCCTTCCTTCTTTCCTTCCTTTTTTCTTTCTTTCATTCTCTCCTTCCTTCCTTCTCTTCCTGTTCCCCTCCCCTTTTTTCCCTTCCTCTTTCTCCCCTTCCTTCCTTCCCTCCCTCTTTCCTTCCTTCCTTCCCTTTTTTCTTTCTTTTATTATCTTCCTTCTCTTTCTCTTCTCTTCCTCACCCTTTTCTTTCCCTTCCCCTTTTCTGGATTTAGGGAAGTGTTCCTTCTAACCTCTTCAACCCTGAGCTCATCTGAATCCCATGACTTTGTTTCCATGGTTTCTCAAGCCATTGTTAATCCTGTAATTGATGATGAATGACGAAATTAGATCTCTTCACTGCAAGTTAACTCATATTTGAGACATCGATTAGAAGCGAAAGAGAACACTACTACAAAGACTGGCTTGCTTGCGAGAAGACTTTAATGATTTTGCAGGGAAACGAAAGGAGCAAGGTCTGAAAACAAATACATTTTCATGCTAGGAAGTCCAAGTCGGGCCATCCAGAGATAGTAGACAGCCTTGATTTGGAAGGGAAAGAAAGGAATTAAGCATTGGACACTGATCACAGTTGAATGGGAGTTTCCAGCTTTTTTGAAGGCATCTACTTCAGCTGCTGGGGGCACATCTTCACTTGCTTCTGTTGGGAGAGTCCTCCACCGCTACTACCTCCACAGCATCCACCGCTACTGCTTCCACAACATCCTCCACTGGATTGAGCTTGTTGCACATATTTTCCACCACTGCTGCTACCGCAACATCCTCCGCTACTCCTGCTGCTACTACAGCATCCTCCGCTGCTTCTTCTGCTTCTGCAACATCCTCCGCTGCTACTCCTGCCGCTACTGCAACATCCTCCGCTACTCCGGCTGCCACCACAGCATGAGCTGCAACAACAGCTGCTGCCTCTTTGTACCTGTTGGCTCATCTTTTCCTGTGGTTTGTGGTAGCTGAGAAAGAAAGAGAAGAGAGGGGAGGTTAGATTGTAGCTCAGTGCTCAAGAAGAACAAGTTCGTGGAGTAACCAAAATCGACAGCCAGATCCTTGAGCCCCTTCAGAGCACCTAGATGTCGCAATACTGCAATTGGATACAAATCTAGAATGGTACAATTGATGCATAACTCCACATATGAATGCTTTCAGCCTAATGGGGAATCTCAGGAGTTATGCCCAATGAGAAGGATCTTCTCATGGGAGAACTTACAATAAAGAAGTCTCCAGGTTTCATCTCTTGAGCTTCCAGAGCAATGGTTCCCAACCTGGTGTCCTCCAGTTGTTTGGGATTCAGCTGGAGTTGAGGTGAAGGCACGCAACAACAACACAATCCAGGCATTATCTGGGAGTCCTCATAGCATAATAGTTTGGATGTTGAACTATTAGAGATGCCAGGATTGAGTCCATGGTTGGCCATGGAAGCCCACCACATGACCTGATCTGAAATCCAGATACATCCACAGCATTCCCAGTTACAAGCTGGGAATGCTGTGGATGTATCTGGATTTCAGGAAGGCCTTCCTTTGACAAGGTCCCCCATGACCTTGTGGCAAACAAACTAGCCAAATGTGGGCTAAGCAAAACCACGGTTAGGTTCTCTTGAACTTCTCTTGAACTTCTCTTGAACTTCTCTTGAACTTCTCTTGAACTTCCAGAGCAATGGTTCCCAACCTGGTTACTTGAAGGTACGCAACAACAACACAATCCAGGGAGTCATCATAGCATAATAGTTTGGATGTTGAACTATTAGAGATGCCAGGATTGAGTCCATGGTTGGCCATGGAGGCCCACCACATGACCTGATCTGATCTCTTTTTTGGATAGAGTTACAAGCTGGGAATGCTGTGGATGTATCTGGATTTCAGGAAGGCCTTCCTTCGACAAGGTCCCCCATGACCTTCTGGCAAACAAACTAGCCAAATGTGGGCTAAGCAAAACTATGGTTAGGTTCTCTTGAACTTCTCTTGAACTTCCAGAGCAATGGTTCCTAACCTGGTTACTTGAAGGTACGCAACAACAACACAATCCAGGGAGTCATCATAGCATAATAGTTTGGATGTTGAACTATTTGAGATGCCTGGATTAAGTCCATGGTTGGCCATGGAAGCCCACCACATGACCTGATCTGATCTCTTTTTTGGATAGAGTTACAAGCTGGGTAGATGCAGAGAATGCTGTGGATGTATCTGGATTTCAGGAAGGCCTTCCTTCGACAAGATCCCCCATGACCTTCTGGCAAACAAACTAGCCAAATGTGGGCTAAGCAAAACTACGGTTAGGTTCTCTTGAACTTCTCTTGAACTTCCAGAGCAATGGTTCCCAACTTATGTCCTCCAGGTGTTTTGGATTCAGCTTCCATAAAATCCTGACAGTTGGCCAAGTTGACTGGGGCTTCTGATAGCTAAAGTCCCAAATACTTGGAGGACCATCAGTTGGAAACCATTACTCTAGTTTAAGGAGCCTCCAGCAATCAAATCCAAGGACAATACAAAGACAGAGAGACCAATGGACTCATTACAACTCAAGGAGCTCTAGCTTGTTGACAGAGCAGATACTTTGTGTCCAATGAGTCCCCAGCTCCATCCCTGGAATCATCAAGATTGGACTTGGAAGAATATCTCTAGCTATAACTGGAGATGTAATTCTTTGCCAAATTTCTTCTGGAAGGAAGCAATAAGTAACCTTCTCACTACAAGTCTCCACAAAATCCAGAATATACTCTTTTTTGTTGTTCCTTCATTCAGTCACTTTTGACTCTTTGTGACATCCTGGACCATTCCAGGCCAGAGCTCCCTGTCAGCCGTCACCACCCCCAGCTCCTTCAAGGTCAATCCAGTCACTTCACGGATACCATCCATACATCTTGCCTTTGGTCGGCCCCTCTTCCCTTTTCCTTCCATTTTCCCCAGCATCATTGTCTTCTCTAAGCTTTCCTGTCTTCTCATGATGTGGCCAAAATACTTCATCTAGACCTCTTATATCCTTCCCCCCAATGAGCAGTCAGGCTTTGTTTGATAGAATATACCCTATCAAATCAATATTATTCATGAACTGCCCAGAACATCCTGCTTTTTGCCCAAAGCAACCACATTAAAATTTTGTGGAGAACAATTCCCAAATGATGAAGATTGCCTTTGGTCCAGGTTTCTTCTCCACAGAGTTCCTCAACAGTCAACCAATACATTTACCACTGCTGCTACCGCAACATCCTCCATTACTCCTGCTGCTACTACAGCATCCTCCACTGCTTCTTCTGCATTGGAATATTTTAGAATATTCATTCATCCCTGATCTAGATCAAGGAACATCCAAGAAAAGAAGGTCCTCATACTCACTTGTTCACGGAGAAGCTTCGGTCAAGCCAAGTCAAGCGACGCTGAAGGTGTGAGCAGTGCTTGAGACGAAGGGAGTTTTATACCATCTCACCATAATCCCTTTTCGGAAATTGAGGTACGTCATAAGAAGGCCCATTGGTTCTTGAGGCATCTAATGCCTGACCTCTACAACACATGATTTTGCCTTAATGGGGTTGACTCACTCACACACAAGATGACTATCTCAGGTTACTTTGGAGAATGCATACACAGATCTGTTGGTGGATGGTGTATAGCTACTGCTTTTTTCACCCCTTGGCTTTACAATTGTTGGCTTAGTGGGTGGATTGGAGCTTTCTTCTTGAGTCCTTCAGTATCTCCACATCTTAATTCATAGAACCCAACACCACCTAGGAATGTACCATGAGGATAATATCCAAAACCATTAGGGCAGATGAAAACTGGTGTCAAGTTGCTGGATAGGGATATGTGAACATTTCGATTTGGTTAATGTTTAATCCAACTTATATTTGTTTCCTATCCTGGACAGTGTTGATGTGGAGACTGTCTGGTTTGCCTACCCTGGAACAGTCAACATATGATTGTCCTTCTTTAGGGGTCCCTTTCAAATCTATGATATTATATCTCTGTGTGAATCATATCTATATCTATATCTATGGCTGGATGGCTCTTTGTCAGGAGGACTTTGATTATGTTTTCTTGCCCTGGTGAAGGGAGTTGGACTGGATGGCCTTAAGTATTTTCTGTTGGTCATGGGTGGTCTATGTGGGAAGATTGCCCCAATTCTGTCATTGGTGGGATTCAGAATGCTCTTTGATTGTAGGTGAACTATTTACGTGTGGATGGGTGACACTCCTCCCGCCCTCAGAACCAGAGATGACACGGACACATAGATGGAGTAAAAATGGCCACGACTTAATTTATTAATTACAGGAACACAGGGTTGGCTGCTAGGCATGGGTTCTGGATCAAGATCGATCGGCCCACTGCTGACCGATACCTGATGAGCCCACCGGCACAATACCGGGCCACATGACACGGCCCCCTGGAAACTGCTGGATGTTCCCTCCCTGACCAATAGGGGAGGGGCAGAACCAGATCCAGGGCCCATGCCACATGCCAACCGGAGTTGTGATGAACAGATAATGACAACAACTGCAACACTGAACAAAAACATGAACATCCAGGGTGGGTGGGAGCACAACTCGAAGCAGACCTGGTACCTGCTAGGCCCTGCGCAGCCTATTTAAGGCTGCTGGGCACAGGGTGCAACTAGCCCCTGGCCAATGCCAGGTGCTGAGTGGGGCTGGCCGCTGGTTGGCCAGCTAACCCAGTGGCAGGAAACTTTCCGCCACACAGGGGCTTCTGGGAAGGAGAAGCCTCTGCTACCAACATGGCCAGAGAAAGGGGCACCCCCAGGCCTGTAGCGAGGGGGTGGTTTTAGGGGTTCAACCCCCCCCCGAAATGTTTCAGATTTTTTAAAAAAAAACCTGGTTTACTCATGAATTTTAACTGGTTAACCAAATCCCCATGCTAAGTCTATGAGATGCAAAAAATTAAGAGTCCCTCCAGAACTGTAAGCACTATCTCAAGCAAATATTGACAATTTATTCACACTGTCATTACTTGCAGCAATAGCCGATGTAGTGAAGCAACCAAGTTGGGTGTGTATGTGTTGAATGCTCTCATTAAGGAGGCCAGACTTGGTGGAGGTGGTTGACAGGGGTAGAGCTGCAGGCTATTGAAGGCTGCTCTGCCCCCTGCTGTGCTCTTTGCTTCAGCGTGAACTAGGAGGCAGGTTTCACCCCCCCCCCCGAAATTTTCAACCCTCCCCAAAATTTTCAACCCCCCCCCCGAAATTTTCAACCCCCCCCCCCGAAATTGTCAACCCTCCCCGAAATTTTTTTCTGGCTACGGCCCTGGGCACCCCCCACCACAACAGGCCTTGCCCGGTAAGTCGGGCAATGAATAAATAGCAGTAACTACAACTCCCAAATGTCAAGGTCTTTTTTTCTCAAACTCTTGAGCATATGGAATATTCATGCCAAGTTTGGTCCAGATCCATCATTGTTTGAGTCCACAGCGCTCTCTGGATGGAGGTGAACTATAGTTCCCAAACTCAAGGTCAATGCCCACCAAACCCTTCTACTGTTTTCTGTTGGTCATGGGAGTCCTGTGTGCCATGTTTGGTTCAATTCCATCATTGGTGGAGTTCAGAGTGCTCTTTGATTGTGGGTGAAATATAAATCCCAGCAACTACAACTCCCAAATGACAAATTATTTGTTTTTGAGTGATGGTCACTCCTTGGGTTAGTAGGTGTCTTGTGTCCAAATTTGGTGGCCATTCGTCCAGTGGTTTTTGAGTTATGTTAATCCCACAAATGAACATTACATTTTTATTTATCTAGATTGTCAGGAGTAGTATGATGTCATTTGCATAGCTTAATTTGTTAAGGTTGTTTTGTTGTTGTTGTTGTTGTTGTTGTATTTAATTTGTTAAAAACAGAGAAGTGTTCTCCATAGGCGTCTGTAGATCCTGTAGTGTGGTCCTACAATCAAGTTCCGCTTTTTGCCTTAATTTTAGTTACGCAGTTGATGAAATCCCTAAAAGTGGACAGTCTTCAAGGGACGGGGGAATGCTGGTGTTGTCAAGGTTGCCACCCAAAAATTCTCCAAATGCTGCCTACAGTAGCTTCAACCCAGAGAAATGTGTGTGGGCATGCTAATTATAGAGGAAGTGATTACTTGATCCACGGTTGACATTCAGAGATGGATTTGAGATAGGATCATCTCCGGACGGCATTGGAACAACCCAACCATTTTGAGTTCCTGGGCTGCTGCATTCCAGAAGTGGAATACCTTCCACGGCTTGTGCTTGTTTTCATGGATCATATGACAGAAATGTCCACCAGCCTGATGATATGGTGGTGAAGGAGATGTTCTTCATAGCGTTGAAAATATGTTGAGACTTCCTGGATCACTAGATCTTTCTGACATTAAATCACCGTAGAGCCATCATGGTGTTGTGGTTTGAGTCTTGGACTAGGACTCCAGGAATTTTCCTGTTGTCAACTGACATCAGAATCTCTACTCAACCATGGAAACCCACGGTCTCAGAAGAAGGCAATAGTTGACCACCTTTCAAAGATCTTATGAAAAAATCCTACAGCGTCACTATAAGTTAGAATCAGCTTGGAGGCACATAAGAACAAGTCAATTTGGGCCCAAATGTTTGGGCCCAACCTACTTGAGGGACCACATCTCCTCCTATCAGCCAACTCGAGCCCTGAGATCATCAGGAGAGGACATTCTCTTGGTCCCACCACTATTGCAGGCATGGTTGGTGGGAATGAGAGAGAGGGCCTTTTTGGTTTGGGCCCAAACAGTTCAAGCCCAACCTACTTGAGGGATGACATCTCCTATCAGCCCACTTGAGCCCTGAGATCAACAAGAGAGGACCTACTCTTGGTCCCACCACCGTCATGGGTGTGGTTGGTGAGAATGAGAGAGAGGGTCTTTTTGGTTCAGGCCCAAACAGTTTGGGCCCAACCTACTTGAGGGACTACATCTCCTCCTATCAGCCTACTCGAGCCATGAGATCAACAAGAGAGGACCTTCTCTTGGTCCCACCACTGTCGCGAGTGAGTTTGGTGGGAATGAGAGGAAGGTCCTTTTTGGTTCGGGCCCAAACAATTTGGACCCAATCTACTTGAGGGACTACATCTTCTCCTATCAGCCCACTCGAGCTCTGAGATCATCAGGAGAGGACCTTCTCTCAGTCCCACCACCATCACAGGTGTGGTTGGTGGGAACGAGAGAGAGGGCCGTTTTGGTTCAGGCCCAAACAGTTCGAGCCCAACCTATCTGAGGGATGACATCTCCTCCTACCAACATAGCCAATTGAGCCCACTTGAGCTCTGAGATCAAAAAGAGGGGACCTTCTCTTGGTCTCACCAGCGTCGCAGGCGTGGTTGGAACGAGAGAGAGGGCTTTTTTGGTAGTGGTGGCCCTGCAGCTCTGGAACCCCCTTCCTAAAGAGGTAGCCAGCAGCAACCAGATTACTTACTGGAGTGACATATATGGACCACACCACCTCTCCGTTACGCCAGCTCCACTGGCTGCCAGACCACTTCCAAGCAACCAATTTGGATTTGAGTCCCTTTTGTATTCTCAGTCTGGCCTAATTCGCATTGTTGTTGTGAGGATCAACTTGAGTAGCCATCTTGGACCTTGTGCTGAGTTTCTTGGAAGAAGGTATTCTTTCAGTAGAATGTGTTTGTGAAACGCATATAGCTTTGCATTTGAAAGGGAAAAATCATTGTAAGGAGAATAGACCACATTGTCTTTGATGTCAGATGGTGACAACCTCAACCTCAAAAGGACAACACCTAGTTTGGTGAGAGACTCTCCCATTATCTGATCTTTGGCACTGCCAGTGAGAAAGATCTACTGTAGACAGTAAACTAGAGCTTCAGAACTCGAGATGTGGTTGGAGAGGAATTCTCACCATTGACTATGCTGGCTGAGGCTGATGAGACTTGTAATCCATCAGTAAAAGATCTACTGTAGACAGAAATTCCCACCATTGGCTATGCTGGCTGAGGCTAATGAGACTTGTAGTCCATCAGTAAAAGATCTACTGTAGACCAGAGCTTCAGAACTCGAGATGTGGTT
Organism: Anolis sagrei; assembly: GCF_037176765.1. Taxonomy (NCBI): domain Eukaryota; kingdom Metazoa; phylum Chordata; class Lepidosauria; order Squamata; family Anolidae; genus Anolis; species Anolis sagrei. The sequence continues at coordinate 2,131,661 of NC_090032.1, forward strand.
GGCCAGAAATTCTCACCATTGGCTATGCTGGATTAGGCTGATGAGACGCGTAGTCCATCAGTAAAAGATTTACTGTAGATAGAAATTCTCACCATTGCCTATGCTGGCTGAGGCTGATGAAACTTGTAGTCCATCAGTCGAAGATGTGCTGTAGACCAGAGCTTCAGAACTCGAGATGTAGTTGGAGAGAAATTCTCACCATTGGCTATGTTGGCTGAGGTTGATGAGACTTGTGGTCCATCAGTAGAAGATCTACTGTAGACCAGAGCTTCAGAACTCGAAATGTGGTTGGACAGAAATTCTCACCACTGGCTATGTTGGCTGAGGCTGATTAGACTTGTAGTCCATCAGTAGAAAATCTACTGTAGACCAGAGCTTCAGAACTCGAGATGTAATTGGACAGAAATTCTCACCATTGGGTATGTTGACTGAGGTTGATGAGACTTGTGGTCCATCAGTAAAGTAGCTCTCCATGATTCCTGCCCTGATACCCAGAAGCGGCCCTAGGTAATTTTCAACGGTAAGCAAACAGTATTTTGGCGCCCCCCCCCCCCCCAACTAATCATTGATATATATTTTCTGTTCGTCGTGGGAATTCTGTGTGCCATATTTGGTTCAATTCCATCATTGGTGGAGTTCAGAATGCTCTTTGATTGTAGGGGAACTATACATCCCAGTAACTACACTTGCCGCACTTTCTCCCTTGCCTGGCCCGCTTTGGGTCCGGAGGCGTGCCTGACGACCCCGGCGTGTGCACCAAAATTCACCTCTTCTCCTGACTTTCTCCTCAGCCATTGGGACCAAGAGAGAGAGAGAGAGAGAGAGAGAGAGACAGACAGACAGACAGACAGAGGTGGAGATGCCCACCTTTCCTGAAGGTAGGCGCAAAAACGAAGGAGGGAGCGGAGGTGGGAGATACCTCCAGCCAGAGGGGCTCTCTCTCTCTCTCTCTCTTGGTCCCAATGGCTGAAGAGAAAGTCAGGAGACGAGGTGACTTTTGGTGCACACGCTGGGGTTTTCAGACACGCCTCCGGACCCGAAGAGGTCCAGGCGCGGCAGCTCCGCCCCTTGGCCCACCCGCGGATTGGGGAGGGGAGAGGAGGCGGGTGGAGCGCCGGGGGATCGGGAAAGGGAGCCGGTCATGGGGAAGGGATCGAACGCAGAGAACGATTGAGCGCCGGCTCTGTTCACGCATCCGGTGGCCAGGTGGAGCAGGAACGAGAGGGGCTAGGCGAGTCTCAAGGGAAGAGGATCTCCCGGCAGTGAGGCAAGAAAGCCAAGGCTCCCCCCGGACTGCTAGGGCTGTTGTGAGCTGAGGGGGAGCTCCTCAAGTGGCGGCCGAGGGGCATTTACAGAGGCGCCTCTGCGCCCCTGGCAAAAAAAAAAAGTGTTCTGCGACCGCTTACTTCGCGTAATGGATGAGCCGCCCCTGGTGATACCTGTTGGTTGGTCCAAAGCAATTTTGGGCAACCATGTAGATGTTGAGTCAAATCCCAATGGCTCCACTTTAGTTAGAAATAACAATACCTATGTTGGCATCTCAGAGCTTGTAACTTTTTATGGACCTCTAGAATCCCCCAGACCTTTCCCTCAACTTTCCTTTTACCCCCATTTCTCAAATCCAAGAGCTTCAACACCAAACATGTATTTAATCTTTTATTATTTATGATTGCATAGAAATATATGCCGTCAAAGGCATGCATTAAGCAAGAACGTTCCATCCTTAATCATTCTTCCGAGGAGAGAGAAACCACAATGTTTCCTGTTATGTCAGGAATGATGGAGAACCCTTGGGCTCTCCATCATTCATTGGTTTCTACCACCTAGCGTGCCTCATGGCGAAGAAGACAGCATTCCGGTGGCTTCTCTGTGGACCCAGGGCAGCTCAGTTTCTTCTGCTCTTGCTCCACATTTGGACAGTCTTTCTGGGGCGCTGGGTTCCGCTTGTATTTGGAAGGCTATTCCTTGTTTATGGGTGGTGGGACCATGTTGCATTCCTTCTTCTGAGTAAACATCTGGTGGACTTGTGGTCCATCAGTAGAAGATCTACTGTAGACCAGAGCTTCAGAACTTGAGATGTAGCTGGACAGAAATTCTCACCATTGGCTATGCTGGCTGAGGTTGATGAGACTTGTGGTCCATCAGTAGAAGATCTACTGTAGACCAGAGCTTCAGAACTTGAGATGTGGTTGGACAGAAATTCTCACCATAGGCTATGCTGGATGAGGCTGATGAGACTTGTAGTCCATCAGTAAAAGATCTACTGTAGACCAGAGCTTCAGAACTCGAGATGTGGTTGGCCAGAAATTCTCACCATAGGCTATGCTGGATGAGGCTGATGAGACTTGTAGTCCAGTAAAAGATCTACTGTAGACCAGAGCTTCAGAACTCGAGATGTGGTTGGCCAGAAATTCTCACCATTGGCTATGTTGGCTGAGGCTGATGAGACTTGTAGTCCATCAGTAGAAAATCTACTATAGACCAGAGCTTCAGAACTCGAGATGTAGCTGGACAGAAATTCTCACCATTGGCTATGCTGGCTGAGGTTGATGAGACTTGTGGTCCATCAGTAGAAGATCTACTGTAGACCAGAGCTTCAGAACTTGAGATGTGGTTGGACAGAAATTCTCACCATTGGCTATGCTGGATGAGGCTGATGAGACTTGTAGTCCATCAGTAAAAGATCTACTGTAGACCAGAGCTTCAGAACTCGAGATGTGGTTGGCCAGAAATTCTCACCATTGGCTATGTTGGCTGAGGCTGATGAGACTTGTAGTCCATCAGTAAAAGATCTACTGTAGACAGAAATTCTCACCATTGGCTATGCTGGCTGAGGCTGATGAGACTTGTAGTCCATCAGTAGAAGATCTACTGTAGACCAGAACTTCACAACTCGAGATGTAGTTGGACCGAAATTCTCACATTGGCTATGTTGGCTGAGGCTGATGAGACTTGTAGTCCATCAGTAAAAGATCTACTGTAGACAGAAATTCTCACTATTGGCTATGCTGGCTGAGGCTGATGAGACTTGTAGTCCATCAGTAGAAAATCTACTATAGACCAGAGCTTCAGAACCCGAGATGTAGCTGGACAGAAATTCTCACCATTGGCTATGCTGGCTGAGGCTGATGAGACTTGTAGTCGATCAGTAGAAGATCTACTGTGGACCCAGGGCAGCTCAGTTTCTTCTGCTCTTGCTCCACATTTGGACAGTCTTTCTGAGGCGCTGGGTTCCGCTTGTATTTGGAAGGCTATTCCTTGTTTATGGGTGGTGGGACCATGTTACATTCCTTCTTCTGAGTAGACATCTGGTGGACTTGTGGTCCATCAGTAGAAGACCGCCTGGAACAGAAGAGAAGAGAAAACCCAAGAGTGTGAGGAAAGCAAGAGGGGTTCTCCATATCTGGAATAAGGTCCATGTTGCTCTATGATGGTCAGTGACACTGGCGTGAACTGGGAGAGTGGGAGGCAACCTTCTATGTGTCACCCGACATACTGAGCCTATTGGAGTATAGGGTTAAGGACCCTGGATATCACCTTTAAAATTTTGAAAAATGTTAAAATACATTAAAAGTTACAGAAATCTATATCTATAATAAAAGTCAATGTTTGTATGTTTGTATGCGGAGGTGTATGCGGCAGCTTTCTGATTGGCTGCCACTTTCACAGGCTACTGCGACCAGCATGGGTGACGGACCTGGACCAAACTTGGTACAAATTACCCCCATTGCCCCCTTTACATCCTGGTGAGATTTTGAGGAGGACAGACAATGGATGATGGGATTTGCAGTACTTTCAAGCCCTTTTGTTCCCACAGACCACTGTGGCCCCCAACAAAGACTGATAAAGACCAAACTTGGCACACTGAGCCCCCATGACCCACTCTACATCCTGCTGCAGTTTCAAGGAGGGTGGACCATGGATGATGGGACTTGAAGTACCTCCACTCACTTCCTGCGATTGCTGTGACACTCATCCAATGACTGATCAAGACCAAACTTGGGACACAGAGTCCCCATGACCCACTCTACATCCTGGTGCAGTTTGGAGGAGGTTGGACCACGGATGATGGGACTTGAAGTACCTTTACTCACTTCTTGAGACTGCTGCGACCCTCATCCAATGACTGATCAAGACCAAACTTGGGGCACAGAGTCCCCATGACCCACTCTACATCCTGGTGTAGTTTGGAGGAGGTTGGACCACGGATGATGGGACTTGAAGTACCTTTACTCACTTCTTGAGACTGCTGCGACCCTCATCAATGACTGATCAAGACCAAACTTGGGGCACAGAGCCCCCTTGGCCAATTCAAGATTCTGGTGCGGTTTGGGGGGGGGGGGAGAAAGGACTTTAATGATGGGATTTGCAGTACCATCACTCAACAGATGGTACTCAACAAAGTAATGCCTCCACCTTTGTAACTCCTCAACAGATGGCAGTACTGGTATGCAGCAGGTACTGGCTTGTTCAGTAGACTCTCCTCTACAGTTCCCTTTGGTGAGAAGCCTTAGCATTGAATGGTTGTGTTGTTAAAATGTGAAGTATGGAACCCCATGCAGACGGTCGGTTAATGCGACTTACGCAACGTGCAGTCATTGAATTCTTGACAGCAGAAGATGTCACCCCAAAGGAGATTCATCAGAGAATGCAAGCTGTTCCTGGCAAAATGGAACTGTAGAGGAGAGTCTACTGAACAAGCCTATACCTGCCACATACCAGTATTGCCATCTGTTGAGGAGTTACGAAGGTGGAGGCATTACTTTTCATTCAACTCTCATATGTGCCTCGCAAATCCATTCAAGTCTATCTCATTCAGACTGAGTGAGACTGAAACTCAATTTCTCTTCTGGAACTAAGGGACTGACTTAATTCAACCAAAACAAAGAGATGTCAAACTTGTTGGGAAATTATCCACAGCACCCGTAAGGTGAAGCCAGCTGTCATGCATCCTTGTGGGATGACAAGGTGGCACCCACATTCACAGGCAGACGACAGGTACAGTCTCCAGTCTAACGGAAGATCAATATCTTGGGCGTGGATGAGTCAAAATTGAAGCATCGGAGGTGGTGGGAAGTTGAGGTCAGGTGAGGCCTGGATTGCTCCCAGGGACAACTGGCACCATCGGAATGTGGTTTGTGTCTGATAAAGGTCATGAAGATAGCGTATAAAAGGTCCATCTTCTCAACAGCATCTCATTCGGTCGACAGCTCTCGATTCAGTCAAATCTTCTTGGTGATCATTTGGGTAAGCATGAGCTACTATTCTAGTCCTCCTTCTTGGGCCTGCTTTGATCCATTGGATGGGCTCTTCCGAAGCTATGAAGGATGGGACAAGGGATTTCCAGATCATCTCAGATCTTTCAACTGGAGATCTTCCATGAGCTACTATTCTAGTCCTCCTTCTTGGGCCTGTTTTGATCAATTGGATGGGTTCTTCCGAAGCTGTGAAGGATGGGACATAGGATTTCCAGATCATCTTAGATCTTTCAACTGGAGATATTCCACGAGCTCCTATTCTAGTCCTCCTTTTTGGGCCTGTTTTGATCCATTGGATGGGTTCTTCTGAAGCTACGAAGGATGGGACAAGGGATTTCCAGATCATCTCAGATCTTTCAACTGGAGATCTTCCATGAGCTCCTATTCTAGTCCTCCTTCTTGGGTCTGTTTTGATCCATTGGATGGGTTCTTCCAAAGCTATGGAGGATGGGACAAGGAATTTCCAGATCATCTCAGATCTTTCAACTGGAGATCTTCCATGTCCATAGTCTAGTGTTGAGAAAGATTTGGTTTCTGTTCCCATTGAAAACTTCAGTTGGTCATAGAACTTCGGTTTATTGAGCAGACGAAGTTCTCCAGATATAGGAAATTGCTCTCCAGCTTACCAATCTGAAATCCTTCTTCCTAAGAATACCAATAACTGAACCAAGGAGCTTAGGCTAGTATTGTCCACATATATGGATCTAGAAAGACAAATCTGGAATCTTGACAATCATCACTTGGTTTCAGAAGACCTTTTTGTGTAGATGGAAAACAATAGTCAGAATTATCCCTGGTTTGAGACAAGACCTATCTTGAGGTCTTGCTTAGGACAACTTGTACAGTAGGTACTTCTACAAAGTGGACTTAATGCGCCTTGATACCACTTTAGCTGCTATGTCTCAATGCTGTGGAATTATGGGAGTTGTAGTCTTACAAAGTCTTTAGTCTTCTGTACCTTTCGAACAAGGGAAGACATTGGACTTCTTGAGGAACATGAAATATCAGTTTTGAGTCTATAAAATTACGTTAACTCTCTTTCTTTTTTCTGCCTTCCCCAGAGTTTTTCACCCCACTGACAAGATGAGCCAACAACAACAGAGAGGAAGTTCCTCTTGCTGCGGTGGTGGAAGTAGTGGAGGTGGTGGAGGTGGTGGTTGCTGTGGTAGAAGTGGAGGATCTCAGCAAAGCCAAGGCAGCAGCGGTGGTTGCTGTCGTAGCAGACGGTCTTCTGGAGGATGTTGCAGCCGTGGTGGATCTTCTCAGCAAAGCCAGGGCAGCAGTGGTGGATGCTGTGGTCGCAGTAGCGGCGGAAGCAGTGGCGGGTGCTGTGGTGGAAGTAGCGGAGGAGGATCTTCTCAAAAGAAGATGCCAATCCAGCAGATGAAGTAGATGCCTTCAAAAAGAGACGAGGCACGATGTCCACAGCCTACTGGAGATGTCTTCTCTACTTCCAAATCATTTCTGGTTAATACCTCATCTAAGCCGCAACCCAAATCTTCTGACTTGGGAAATTCATTCTTCTACATCCAACCTTGGATGCTCTTGTGAAAGCATTAAAATTTTCTTGCAAGCTATATGAGTGTCTGTAGTGTTCTTTCATTATTCTCATTAAATCGAAGCCGTAGATGTGCACATACACCAGGATCATAATGGCTTAACTACTTGTCTGTATATTGCATTACTTCTTGTTCCTACTGAGAGAAGTTCTCCAAGATATGGAGATGCTACTATGGTGTCATGATTGGACCTTCTCCATGCAAAGGAGATGTTTGGTGACTAAGCTATGGTCCAGCCTTTGCAAATCTAGATAGTATTTTCTATTAATTCTGACTGTTTTCCAAACTAATCCATATATTAATATTTTGAGGACCCCTGCCATAGACCATTGCTTCTCAAACATTGGTCCTCCAGTTATTTTGCACTTCAGCTTCTGGAAGAACCAGCAATCTTGGTCAAAAGTGAGGAATTCTGGGAGCAGAAGTTCAAAATCTTTGGAAGACCAACATTTCGGAACCATTGCTATAGGTCATTCACAATAAGATTAAAACAATTTGAAGGTACATGACAATTTTGGTCATGTCTGAAGACTCTGCAATCCCTTGTGGCTGCTGTTGATAGAGTGATAGTCCTAGGAGTTGGAGGCCAACACATCTGGGGACCCACCGGTTGAGAACCACTACAATAGATAGATAGATGGGTGATAGAGTGATAGACCTAAGAGAGGCCTACCTTCAGGTCTTGATAGATCAGTGGTTCTCAATCTGGGGTCCCCAGATGTTTTTGGCCTTCAACTCCCAGAAATCCTAACAGCTGGTAAACTGGCTGGGATTTCTGGGAGTTGTAGGCCAAAAACATCTGGGGACCCCAGGTTGAGAACCACTGTGATAGATAGATAGATAGATAGATAGATAGAGATAGATAGATAGATAGATGATAGAGAGAGAGAGAGCAAAAGAGAGAGAGAGAGAGAGAGATGATAGAGTAATAGACCTAGGAGTTGAAGGCCAAAACATCTGGGCACCCACAGGCTGAGAACCACTGCTCTGACTCATGGCAACTCCGTCACAAAGTTTTCTTGGCAAGATTTAATTAGAGGAGGCTTGCCCATGCCTTCCTTTGAGGCTGAGAGTATGACTTGGGTAAGGTCAACCAAGGGTTCTCATGTCCAGGTGGAGATCTGAACCTTGGTCTCCTTATTATTCCAACACAACACCACATTTGCTTCTCCTATGAGTCTGGATTAGGCACGGGCAAATTTTGACCCTCCAGGTGTTTTGGATTTCAACTCCCACAATTCCTAACAGCCTATGAGTAAGGGATTGTGGGAGTTGGTCCAAAACATCCGTATGGTCAACGTTTGCCCATGCCAGATGGATAAATAACTGACTCCACAGAAGGCAAATCCTTACATTCTATTGTTCTGCCTTTGGGTTATCTATGTATATAACAAAAGTCAGTGTTTGTATGCGGAGGGAGGGAGGGCATTGTATGTGGCAGCTTTCTGATTGGCTGCAACTTTCACAAGCCACTGTGACTGCTATGAATGGTGAACCTGGACCAAACTTGGCACAAATAACCCCCATGACCAACTTTACATCCTGGTGTGGTTTGGGGGAGTTGGACCACGGATTATGGGATCTATAGTACTTTCAAACGCTTTGGTTCCCACGGACCACTGTGGCCCCCAACAAAGACCGATGAAGACCAAACTTAGCACACAGAGCCCCCATGACCCACTCTACATCCTACTGCATGTAGGGTGGACCATGGATGATGGGACTTGAAGTACCTCCACTCACTTCCCGAGACCGCTGCGACCCTCATTCAATGACTGATCAAAACCAAACTTGGCACACATAACCCCCATGACCGTCTTTATGTCCTGGTGAGGTTTGGGGGAGGACAGAAATGGATGATAGGATTTGTAGTACTTTCAAACCCTTCGGATCCCACAAACCACTGCAGCCCCCAACAAAGACTGATAAAGACCAAACTTGGCACACAGAGTCCCCATAACCCACTCTACATCCTACTGCAGTTTTGAGGAGGGTGGACCATGGATGATGGGACTTGAAGTACCTGTACTCACTTCCTGAGACCGCTGTGACCCACATCCAATGACTGATGAAGACCAAACTTGGCACACAGAGCACCCATGACCCACTCTACATCCTGGTGCGGTTTGGAGGAGGTTGGACCATGGACAATGGGACTTGCAGTACCTTCACTAACTTCCTGAGAGCACTGTGAGCCACATAAATAATTTATAAAAATCAACCTTAGCACACAATGCCTTTGTCAGAAAAACCCGGGCAAGCTAGTCTGGAAATAAAGAGACCAATGATATTTTCAAGATGTTTATTGTAGACTAACCCATGTCTATATATAGATCAGAAGAAAGGAATATATGGTTTTAACACTGATATTGGTCAAAGTGAAGATGTATCTCATTTCAAGACATTATCTGGAAGAAGGGATGTCCATGATGTGATGTTGGACCACGTTGGTTGGAAAGACTCCCGTTGCAGGATTTTGGATGCTTTGGATTGAAGTGAAAGAGGAAGTGAAAGAGGACGGCATGGACCTTCTCTAGGCATTCTTCTCACAGCTATTTCTGCTTCTGGTCTGGGATTTTGGAGACCTGTTGCTGCTGTTGCTGCTGGTCCTTTGACTGCTTTGGCTTCTGGGGCTTCCCACAGGAGGACCCACTGTCCGGCTTCCTGGAGCAACAGCCTCCGCTTTCACTGCCTGAATTCTGCTTCTCGTCTTTCTCCTGCTTGTAGGCTTTGTCTTTGTCCTGACGGGAACACATCTTGTGCAAAGGAAAACCTAGGAGGGAAGAAGATGCACAAAGGCTTAATTTGAAATGCATTAGAATTAGCATCCCAATAGACATGGGATACATCTACAATAGACATGAGATACATCTGGAATTAATGCAGTTTCACACCAACTGTGATGGCTCCATGTGATGGGATCCTGGGAGGAGTGGTTTGGGGAGGAACCAGAACTTTTTGGAAGAGAAGGCGAAAGATCGTGTAGAGTGGCAACTCCCATGACTTCATAGCATTGGGCCATGGGGAATCAAGTGGTCTCAAACTGCATTAATTCCACAGTGTAGATCAGTGGTTCTCAACCTTCCTAATGCCTTGACCCCTTAATACAGTTCCTCATGTTGTGGTGACCCCCAACCATGAAATTCATAACTGTCATTTTGCTACTGTTATGAATCATAATGTAAATATCTGATATTTTCATTCAGTGGACCAAATTTGGCGCAAATACCCGATTAGCCCAAATTTGAATACTGGTGGGGTTCGGGAAGGATTGATTTTGTCCTTTGGGAGTTGTAGTTTCTGGGATTTATGGTTCACCTACAATCAGAACGTTCTGAACTCCACCAGCGATGGGATTGAACCAGACTCTCATGATCAACAGAAAATACCTTGGGAAGTCTGACATGGCCATGGTAGTCCATGCTTGTATAGACTACTGCAGCACTCTCTACATGGGCTTGCCTTTGAAGACTGTCCGGAAGCTTCAAATGGTCCAATGAACAGCAGCCAGATTGCTAACAGGAGCGGTGCTCAGGGAGTGCACAACTCCTCTGTTGCACCAGCTCCATTGGCTGTCAGTTTGCTACCGGTCACAATTCAAAGTACTGACTCTCTCTTTTAGCCCAACTCTTTACAAAGTAAAGTAAAACACATGTAGTCAACAGTGCAACCATATTGTATCTGGAGATTTTGGAGAGAGGACCACAAGTTCAATGCTCTACCATGAAAGTCGAAGCAGTCCTGAGAGATGACCATCCAACCTCCAAAGAAGGAGACTCCAAGGTAGGCTATCCCAGTGAGGAAACGTTCTTACAGTCAAGATATTCTTCCTAAATTTAGGTGGACCCTCTCGCCATTTGAACTCATTCATCCAAGCTTGCTCCATCTTCTACATGCTGTAAATTTAGGTGGACCTTCTTGCCATTTGAACCCATTCATCCAAGCTTGCTCCATCTTCTACATGATGTATTTTCAGATGCCTTAAGATGGGTACCAGACGACTTTGCCATCTGCATAATTCATCTTCTCAATCTCCTGAGAAGATGACTTCTTAGCTACCACTGAACTATAGTTTCTCAACCTCCAACCCCAAGATGGCTGGTGGACCCTCTTGCTATTTGAACCCATTCATCCAAGCTTGCTCTATCTTCTACATGATATAAATTTAGGTGGACCTTCTTGCCATTTGAACCCATTCATCCAAGCTTGCTCCATCTTCTACATGATGTATTTTCAGATGTCTAAAGATAGATACCAGACGACTTCGCCATCTGCATAATTCATCTTCTCAATCTCCTGAGAAGATGACTTCTTAGCTACCATTGGACTATAATTCCTCAACCTCCAACCCCAAGATGGCTGGTGGACTCTCTTGTCATTTGAACCCATTCATCCAGTCTTTCAAGCAGCAGAAAACATGCTTGCTCTATCTTCTGTGTGATGTCTTTTCAGATGTCTAAAGATAGGTACCAGACAACTTCACCATCTGCATCATCCATCTTCTCAATCTCCTGAGAAGATGACTTCTTAGCTACCACTGGACTATAATTCCTTAACCCCCAACCCCAAGATTTCTGGTGGACCCTCTTATCATTTGAACCCATTCATCCAGTCTTTCAACCAGTAGAAAACAAGCTTGCTCCATCTTCTGCATGATGTCTTTCTAGATCTCTAAAGATGGTTACCAGACAACTTTGCCATCTGCATCATCCATCTTCTCAATCTTCTGAGAAGATGACTTCTTAGCTACCACTGAACTATAGTTCCTCAACCTCCAACCTCAAGATGGCTGGTTGCTCAAAGACCTCCTACATCCAATCACAGCCTATTTCTTTTGGAAAAAGGGTTCTATGGAACAAAGCTAGATGGTCCAAGAGGTCCTCCAAGATGTTCATCCCTTGGCTAGAAGAAGAGAAAATATGGAAAAGATCTTACCTGGTTGTCTGAGAGATTCTCTGGAAATTGAAGCAAAGTTGATGCGAGTGTCAAGCTACCACCCAGGAGACTTTATATACCATTTCTTAGCCAATCTCCTTGATGCTTGAGACATGAGCCAACTATGCTGATTTGTTTATTTTGACTTTGTATTTCAGAGGAAGCCCATTCTTAATTAGCTCGGGATCCATAACCTTGTCTTTGACTCATGAGATTGCCTCAGTGTCGAAAAGCAAGCATTGTCCCCATATTTGGTGACATCTCTGTTGGCTCCGTGTCATGAGCATAATTGAGAGACACACCTAGGAAATGATTGGGGAGTGGGGTGGGGGACTGATTTTCCTCGTGAGATCACTTGGTCATATTTATATTTGCTTACACGGAGAAATGCAGATAAGGTTGCCATAAAGCAAATATATGCGTCTGATTACCCATCATAACACTGTGTACACACAATGACTCTTGTCTTTTAGGTCTTTGCTCACATCCATATTGTGTACCTTTGTTCTTTTATTATATTGTTAGCTCCAGAGAAAGAAGATCAATGGTGAGGAGATGTTGACCAAGTGGTCACCCAACTAATTAATAGATCTGATGTATTGATCAACCATTCAATGGGTCAATTCTATTGTGTATTGTGAAGCCTTATTTCTATTCTCTTGCCTTTCCTCAAGATGACTTCCCACCTAAAGATAACAGAGAATTGAAGAGTAATTAAAAATGTACATAAATTATCATATTACAACCAAGTACTAAAGCTTGGCCCCAATCTCATTGGCTAGGCCTGACTTCATAGAGCCAAGTGTTAAATGGTGAGTCAACACCTTTCCTCAATAGCTCTAATTCTGGTTGGGACTAACAATAGGGTGAAACCCATTGAGAATTGGATTGGGGAAAGTATGAACCCTCCTATTCAAAGCTGTTTTCTCAGCAACCAATCAATGGCCAAAATTAAGAGGTCTATCTGAATTAAAAGGTCTTCATCTGTTGGCAGAAGGAGACTATGGAGAAGATGGAAAAGAGGTCCACCATCTGGGAACAAAGATCTCAAAACTCAATATGGTTGTTTTGGTCATTTGTCCAGTCGCTTTCAACTCTTCATGACCTCATGGACCAGACCACGCCAGAGCTCCCTGTCGGCCGTCACCACCCCCAGCTTCTTCAAGGTCAAGCCAGTCACTTCAAGGATACCATCCATCCATTGAAACTCAAGGAGCTCTAGCTTGTTGACGGAGCAGATGCTTTGTGTCCAATGAGTCCCCAGCTCCATCCCTGGAATCTCCAAGATTGGACTTGGAAGAATATCTCTAGCTATAATTGGAGATGTAATTCTTTGCCAAATTTCTTCTGGAAGGAAGCAATAAGTAACCTCACTACAAGTCTCCACAAAATTCAGAATATACTCTTTTTGTTGTCCATTCATTCAGTCACTTTTGACTCTTCATGACCTCATGGACCAGCCCACGCCAGAGCTCCCTGTCGGCTGTCACCACCCCCAGCTCCTTCAAAGTCAATCCAGTCACTTCAAGGATACCATCCATCCATCTTGACCTTGGTTGCCCCCTCTTCCTTTTTCCTTCCATTTTCCCCAGCATCATTGTCTTCTCTAAGCTTTCCTATCTTCTCATGATGTGGCCACAATACTCCATCTTGGCCTCTAATATCCTTCCCTCCAATGAGCAGTCGGGCTTTATTTGATAGAATATGCTCTATCAAATCAATATTATTCATGAACTTCCCAGAATATCCTGATTTTTGCCCAAAGCGACCACATTAAATTTTTGTGGAGAACAATTCCCAAATGGTGAAGGTTGTCTTTGGTCTAGGTTTCATCTCAACAGGGTTCCTCAACAGTCAACCAATACATTTGTCAACCATCTTAGAATATTTTAGAATATTCATTCATCCCTGTTCTAGATCAAGGAATGTTCAAGAAAAGAAGGTCCTCATACTCACTTGTTCACGGAGAAGCTTTGGTCAAGCCAAGTCAAGCGATGCTGAAGGTGAAACAATAAGTTCTCCACAAAATTCAGAATATACTCTTTTTGTTGTTCATTCATTCAATCAATCACTTTAAACGCTTCATGACCTCATGGAGATTTGTACTTTGGGGAAGCCCAAGGGCTCCCTATTGGCCTAAACTACAAATCCCAGCATCCCATAAAACATTGCCATGGGAGCGATAGTGGAATGGAAGCGCTGTAACACTTCCAAGGGATCCTGATTCCACTTCAATGGCAGAAGGATGGGATTTGTAGTTTGGGGAAGCCCAACGACTCCCTATTGGCCTATACTACAAATCCCAGCATCCCGTAAAACATTGCCATGGGAGTGATAGTGGAACAGAAGCGCTGTAACACTTCCAAGGGATCCAGATTCTGCTTCAATGGCAGAAGGATGGGATTTGTAGCTTGGGGAGACCCAACGACTCCCTATTAGCCTATACTACAAATCCCAGTATCCCGTAAAACATTGCCATGGGAGCGATAGTGGAACGGAAGCGCTGTAGCACTTCCAAGGGATCCTGATTCCACTTCAATGACAGAAGGATGGGATTTGTAGTTTGGGGAAGCCCAACGACTCCCTATTAGCCTATACTACAAATCCCAGTATCCCGTAAAACATTGCCATGGGAGCGATAGTGGAACAGAAGCGCTGTAACGCTTCCAAGGGATCCTGATTCCACTTCAATGGTAGAAGAATGGGATTTGTAGTTTAGAGAGGCCCAACAACTCCCTATTGGCCTATACTACCAATCCCAGCATCCCACAAAACATTACCATGGGAGTGATAGTGGAACGGAAGCACTGTAATGCTTCCAAGGGTTCCAGATTCCACTTCAATGGCAGAAGGATGGGATTTGTAGTTGGGGGAGGCCCAATGACTCCCTATTGGCCTATACTACAAATCCCAGCATCTCACAAAACATTGTTATTATTGTTATTGTTGATACTGCTATTCTTTATGTTTATTTATACCTCATTTTTCTCCCCACAAGGAGACTCAGAAGCAGCTAATCCAGAACCCAGATGAGACTCAAAGCGGTTCTCCACCAGAACCCAGATGAAGCTGGCCTACATTGCTTCACCATTTTGTGTCATAAGACTCCCGCACAGCTGCATTCTTCTCCCTCTTTATGACTGTGCCTAAACCAGTATCTCACACATATTTTGTACTGGGCCAACACCTATAGTGATAACCTTATGGTTCATAATATCCTACTCATTACTATGGAATGTTGACTCAAAGAATTCAGAAAGACCCGACCTCTTCCTGTCTTCATAAGCCAAACTTTCTGGATCTGGTGTCCTCCAGATATTGTGGGTTGCAATGCCTTTTGTTTCTTAGTAGGCATGATAAATGGTTATGAATGATGAGGTAAAGCCCGAAACATCTGGATGGCATTGTGGAAAGATCAGTCATCACTCATCTAAAGCATTGGCAATCACAATATCTTGTGATAAAAAAATCCAGATGTTGCTCATCACATTTGGTGAGAAGGAGAACAGATTTGGGTATCAGGAAGCGAAAAATGCTGGAAAACTACCATTTTCCTTGAGTCTGAGTTGCCCATGGTCACCTAGTGGGTTTCCATGGCTAAGAAGAATTTGAGTTCTGCTTCCCCAAAATCTTAGACCAGATCTTCTCAAACTGTGCTCCTCCAGATGTTTTGGACTTCGGCTCCCACAATTCCCAACTGGCCAGGATTTCTGGCAGCTGAAGTCCAAAGCACATGGAGGAGCACAGTCTGAGGAACACTGTCTTAGACCAATATTCAGCCCATTAAACCATGCTTGCTCTGTTGATGTAGGAAGAAACTTCCATAAGTTCTTGTGTGAATGGACCTTCAAGTTTCCTGTTGACATAGATGATCCCACGGATTGGACAAAAAATACTCAGAGGTGGCCCTGCCAGGTCCTTCCTCTGAAGCAGAATCCATAACCTCACTACCTCTGAGGATGTTTGCCATAGATGCAGGCGAAACGTCAGGAGAGAATGCCTCTAGAACATGGCCATATAGCCCCCCAAAAAAACTACAACAACCCAGAATCCATAACACCTTGGATTCCATAGCAACTGGGAATGATTGTCCCCAAAGGCACATTTCTCCATGTTCTGGAAGTTCTAGCCTTTGGGGAGAAGGGACCAAGGTGAGAGCTTGTACCTTGAAGTTACCTGTTGGCTTATGGTGATCCCCATAAATTTTATAGGGTGTTCATTGGTGAAGGATCTTCAGAGACCTTTGGCAGGTCCTTCCTCTAAAATGGTGGTTCTCAACCTGTGGGTCTCTAGATGTTTTGGCCGTCAACTCCCAGAAATCCTAACAGCACATTTCTCCATGTTCTGGAAGTTCTAGCCTTTGGGGAGAAGGGACCAAGGTCAGAGCTTGTATGTTTACCTTCAAGTCATCTGTTGGCTTATGGTGATTCCCATGAATTTTATGGGGTTTTCATTGGTGAGGGATCTTCAGACAGGTTTGGTAGGTCCTTCCTCTAAACCAGTGGTTCTGAACTTGTGGGTCTCTAGATGATTTGGCCTTCAACTCCCAGAAATCCTAACAGTTGGTAAACTGGCTGGGATTTCTGGAAGTTGTAGGTCAAAACACTGGGGACCCACTGGCTGAGAACCATGTTTTAGAGGAAGGACCTGACAAAGTTCTCTGAAGATCCCTCACCAATGAAAACCCCATAAAATTAATGGGGATCACCATAAGCCAACAGATGACTTGAAGGTAAACATACAAGCTCTAACCTTGGTCCCTTCTCCCCAAAGGCTAGAACTTCCAGAACATGGAGAAATGTGCTGTTAGGATTTCTGGGAGTTGAAGGCCAAAACATCTAGGGGACCACAGGTTGAGAACCACTGTTTTAGAGGAAGGACCTGCCAAAGCTCTCTGAAGATTCCTCACCAACAAAACGCTATGGAAATTTATGGGGGTCACCATAAGCCAACAGATGACTTGAAGGTAAACATACAAGCTCTCACCTTGGTCCCTTCTCCCGAAAGGCTAGAACTTCCAGAACATGGAGAAACATGTCTTTGGGGACACTCATTCCCAGTTACCAAGGAATCCCAGGTGTTATGGATTCTGTTTCAGAGGAAGGACCTGGCAAGGTCCTTCTCCCCAAAGACTAGAACTTCCAGAACACGGAGAAACATGTCTTTGAGTACACTCATTCCCAGTTACCAAGGAATCCCAGGTGTTATGGATTCTGTTTCAGAGGAAGGACCTAGCAAGGTCCTTCTCCCCAAAGACTAGAACTTCCAGAACATGGAGAAACATGTCTTTGAGTACACTCATTCCCTGTTACCAAGGAATCCCAGGTGTTATGGATTCTGTTTCAGAGGATGGACCTGGCAAGTCCTTCTCCCCAAAGACTAGAACTTCCAGTGGCTGAGAACCACTGCTCTAAAATAAAGCCTACAGCACCTAGATCTTAATTAGTCCAATTAATTGAGGACAGGGTTGACCTTGGAAACAGGAGCCACAAAAAGTGGTTCCTTAGGTCCTATTTTTGGGTGAAAAATTAGATATAAATCCCACCTTTAGAAAAAAAACAAATATTAGGTAGTCCAAACTTTGGAAGATTTCAGTCCCCATCCTTGGAGTCATCCATGAAATCTGGAGCTCATGGAAACGTATGACTTTTTCACAGCAAGCCAATTTCCCATTGATTCCACCCAAATTTGAATTAAAGTCATTACAAAAGACTGAGAACACCTATGGAAGGAAGGTCTGGGAAACAAAAACACATAGTTCCATTTTGAAATGCTAATCGAGCTAATTTTGGGTGTCCATGGAAGATGCAAAAAAATGCATTAGCGACACTCATAAATATATGGTAAGCAGTCATTAAAGTCTTAGTAGTTATGCGGCGGGTGGATCACTATGTCATTCTGCAAATCCTGTGAAGGTGGAGAAAGAGGGAGAACAACACCTTCCTTCCATTCCAAAAGAAGACATTAAAATGTCTCTCTGGACTTAGTAGGAAGACTGGATTTTAAGGTGTTTGCAATCTTCTTTTTTTACTTATGTGGGAGGGAAAAATGAGTTTTGGGTTCTAACAGAGAGAGACATTCTACTGAAAAAGCCTTTAATATCATCAGGACACAGTCCAATTTTTTTTAATTGCTTGCTGAGTTATTGATAATTTGTTGTTGTTGTTGTTGTTCTAATTGTATCCACAATATTAATATTAATAGAAAGGAGATTCCAGCTGAACATTAGGAAGAACTTTCTCACTGTGAGAGCCGTTCAGAAGTGGAACTCTCTGCCCCGAAGTGTGGTGGAAGCTCCTTCTTTGCAGGCTTTTAAACAGAGGCTGGATGGCCACCTGTCAGGGGTGCTTTGAATGTGATTTTCCTGCTTCTTGTCAGGGGGTTGGACTGGATAGCCCATGAGGTCTCTTTCAACTGAATGATTATATGATTCTATCTTGAGGATGTTTTCTTCGGCCACCCCAAAATAGTGGAATGACCTGCCAGAACTGGCCCACCAGGTCTCTTCCAACTCTGTGATTTTATGATTCTACCTTGAGGATGTTCTCTTTGACCACCCCAAAATAGTGGAATGACCTGCCAGAACTGGCCCACCAGGTCTCTTCCAACGGAATGATTATATGAGGATGCTTTCTTCGGCCGCCTCAAAATAGTGGAATGACCTGCCAGAACTGGCCCACCAGGTCTCTTCCAATGGAATGATTTTATGATTCTACCTTGAGGATGCTTTCTTCGGCCGCCCCAAAATAGTGGAATGACCTGCCAGAACTGGCCCACCAGGTCTCTTTCAACAGAATGATTTTATTATTCTACCTTGAGGATGTTCTCTTCAACCACCCCAAAATAGGGGAATGACCTGCCAGAACTGGCCCACCAGGTCTCTTCCAACTCTATGATTTTATGATTCTACCTTGAGGATGTTCTCTTCAACCACCCCAAAATAGGGGAATGACCAGCCAGAACTGGCCCACCAGGTCTCTTCCAACTCTATGATTCTATGATTCTACCTTGAGGATGTTTTCTTCAGCCACCCCAAAATAGTGGAATGACCTGCCAGAACTGGCCCACCAGGTCTCTTCCAACTCTATGATTTTATGATTCTACCTTGAGGATGTTCTCTTCGACCACCCCAAAATAAGGGAATGACCTGCCAGAACTGGCCCACCAGGTCTCTTCCAACTCTATGATTTTATGATTCTACCTTGAGGATGTTTTCTTCAGCCGCCCCAAAATAGTGGAATGACCTGCCAGAACTGGCCCACCAGGTCTCTTCCAGCTCTATGATTCTATGATTCTGATATAATATTAAATACTACTACTTCGAATACTACTACTAATATTTTTTTAATTAGAATTGAGACCGACCTTTGCTTTCTGATGGTTCATTGTACCCTGACTTTAATACTGGAAGCCAGATTGGATGAGGGCCAGGAAGAAACGATGAAAATCAGCATTACCAGCATTAAAAAAACCTCTAAAATCATAACAATAAATAAAGAAAAATATTCAAAACAGGGGAACTCCAGACAAGAAACAATCAGGGACAGGTAATCACCTCTCAACAAAGGATTCCCCCAGGCAATAAGAAACCACACCTTAAAATCTGCTAGGTCATTAAATTCTAATCAAGGTGGCCAATTGAAATATTCACACCTAGCTCCAACAGACAAGAGTTCTTTCTGACTTTCCATGAAAAATATGGAGCTGCCACGAGGGTGTCCTTCCCCAGAGTGGCCAGTAGAAGGCAGCAATCTACTAAGTTTGTTGACTCATTTCTTCTTTACCAATCTGCACAGCAATTAAAATAATCATACTTTGTTACTCAGCCTTTGTGACGAATGCCACTGTATTTAGCAAACTGGGAGGAGTATACCATAACATAAGCGTGTGACCATTAACCATCTATCAAATTAAACCTAACCCTCCCCCAGCACCACCTAGAGGAGATCCATTGAATCTACAACCAAATGGGGAGTCTTTGGGGTCAATCCTATTGATTCAAGGGGTGTGCGATCAGTGAAAGAAGTGTTTCAGATCTAATTATTAAATGGGGGGGGGGGGAGAGAATAATTTCTAAAGTCGATAAAATATCGTAAGAGGTCCGTATCGTAACTATTTTGAAAATTTCGTTATTATTTCGTAAGTAATTGAGCTAATGGGGAAACTTCCAGGGCTCTTTTCTCCCTAATTTTTAGAGCTATTGGGATGAAACTATTGATGACGGTAGCATACATTTTCCACTGTAAGCCTTAGGGATGTGTCATGTATCATGTTCTGCAGTTGATGGTGGTTGGTGGTGGTAGGCCTAGCAGTTGGTGATGGAAAGGTTAATGTAAGTCTTAGTTCTAAAGGGTTGAGTAATCTGTAAGTAAGAGGTCATGGGTGAAAGCAATCAAGGATGGAGGTATGCAAGAGATAAGTTGCAGCTGGGTGTTTCTGGATATAAGGAGCGGCTTTGGGACTGAAAAGTATTTGTCTTATTTTGGTAGTAGATGCTGCTGGTTTTCCCCCAGGTTTGTGGATTTTTGGTATCCTGACCTGTCTCCTGTATTCTTGGAACCCTGGAACCTTGAATCTTTGGACTGGCTTTGGACTATAATAATAAAAGGCATGGCCCGACTTACCGGGCCAAGGAAGTTGCGGTGCAGGGCGTCCCCCACCGCCTTTCTTGCCTCAGGGGGGCTTCTTCCTCCCAGAAGCCCCCTCAGATGGCGGGAAGGTTTCCCGCCAGCGGGTCAATTGACCAATGGCCAACTGACCATGCCTCGCTGTGGGAGAGGCCTGAGCTGGGCAACCTGCAACAGCTGATCCATCCCACTCACCCTGCATGCGGTTTATGTTTTCATCAGTGGTTAACTTTTGTTGTTGTTTACCTTGTCCTGGTTACCTGTTAACAGTTACTTGTTTGTTTTATGCTTCTTGTCACAACTCCTTGTTGACGTGGGGCATGGGCCCTGGATCTGGTTTGGTACCTCCCCGTGGTCCCAGGGGTGCCGAGTTGCGTTTGGGGAATTTTATGGGGTAAGTTTTGATTCTAAAATATTTGGTGCGGACAACGTAAATGCTTCGAATATGGCTTCCGACTTACAGAACTTCTGATTTTCTTACGATTTTTGACACTTCTGAATTTTTAGCACATTTCTAGTTAGCCCCAAGTTTCTAAACATTTCACTCATCCACTAATTTTTGGAATGTTAATTTTTTTATAAACAATATTTAAAAAAAAACAAGAACAACTATCTTCTTGAATTTCTCCACAATGACGTAACATAACCAGGGCATAATTCCCCCCAAGTTTCAGAAACATTTGCATGTCTACTGATTTTTGGGAATTTTACAGGATAAGTTTTGATTCTAAAATATTTGGTGTATACCACACAAACGCTTCGAATATGGCTTCCAACTTACAGAACTTCCAATTTTCTTACGATTTCCGACATTTCTGAATTGTTTTAGCACATTCCTAGTAAGCCCCCAAGTTTCACAACATTTCACTCATCCACTAATTTTTGGAATTTTAATTTATTTACAAACTTTTTTTAAAATGAGAACTATCTTCTTGAATTTCTCCACAGTTTTGATTCTAAAATATTTGGTGTGGGCCACGCAAATGCTTCGAATATGGCTTCCGACTTAGAGAACTTCCGATTTTCTTACGATTTCTGACACGTCTGAATTTTTAGCACATTCCTAGTAAGCCCCCAAGTTTCTGAACATTTCACTCATCTACTATTTTTTGGAATTTTAATTTATTTACTATCAATTTTTTTTAAAATGAGAACTATCTTCTTGAATTTCTCCACAATGACGTAACATAAGCAGGGCATAATTCCCCCCAAGTTTCAAAAAGATTTGCACGTCTACTGATTTTTGGGGAATTTTACGGGATAAGTTTTGATTCTAAAATATTTGGTGTGTATCACACAAGTGCTTCGAATATGGCTTCCAACTTACAGAATTTCTGATTTCCTTACAATTTTCGACACTTCTGAATTTTTAGCACATTCCTAGTAAAGCCCCCAAGTTTCTGAACATTTCACTCATCCACTATTTTTTGGAATTTTAATTTTCTACAAACAATATTTTAAAAAACAAGAACTATCTTCTTGAATTTCTCCACAATGACGTAACATAACTAGGGCATCATTCCCCCCAAATTTCAGAAAGATTTGCATGTCTACTGATTTTTGGGGAATTTTACAGGATATGTTTTGATTCTAAAATATTTGGTGTGGACCATGCAAAAGCTTCGAATATGGCTTCCAACTTACAGAACTTCCGGTTTTCTTATGATTTCCAACACCTCTGAATTGTTTCAGCACATTTCTAGTAAGCCACCACGTTTCTGAACATTTCACTCATCCACTAATTTTTGGAATTTTAATTTATTTACAAACATTTTTTTAGAATGAGAACTATCTTCTTGAATTTCTCCACAATGACGTAACATAACCAGGGCATCATTCCCCCCAAGTTTCAGAAAGATTTGCATATCTACTGATTTTTTGGGGGAATTGAAAAATATTTGACAATTTTAGCAGATTCAATAATAACAGGTGTTATTATTTGTTGTAAGTTGGAACCCCAAAAATAGTAAAATCAAATAGAATCATAGAATCATAGAATCTTAGAATCAAAGAGTTGGAAGATACCTCCTGGGCCATCCAGTCCAACCCCATTCTGCCAAGAAGCAGGAATATTGAATTCAAATCACCCCTGACAAATGGCCATCCAGCCTCTGTTTAAAAGCTTCCAAAGAAGGAGCCTCCACCACACTCCGGGGCAGAGAGTTCCACTGCTGAACGGCTCTCACAGTCAGGAAGTTCTTCCTCATGTTCAGATGGAATCTCCTCTCTTGTAGTTTGAAGCCATTGTTCCACGTCCTAGTCTCCAGGGAAGCAGGAAGGAAGCTTGCTCCCTCCTCCCTGTGGCTTCCTCTCACATATTTATACATGGCTATCATATCTCCTCTCAGCCTTCTCTTCTTCAGGCTAAACATGCCCAGCTCCTTAAGCTGCTCCTCATAGGGCTTGTTCTCCAGACCCTTGATCATTTTAATCGCCCTCCTTTGGACACATTCCAGCTTGTAATATTCAAATGCGGGGAGTAGGGTGAGCTCCTGTTGTCAACTCCAGCTCATCATGCAGGGACATGAGAGAAGCCTCCCACAGGATGGTAAAACATCCAGGCATACCCTGGGCAATGTCCTTGTAGATGGCCAATTTTCTCACACCAGAAGCAACTTGCTTTTTTAAGTGTCGAAAGACATTCAGCACAGATAGAAATAAGTCAAGTGCCACCTAGTGTCCATACTGCATTATGACACTATCCACATAAACTGAAAGAGGAGTACAGCCTTTCAAGAAGCAAACTCTTTCGGTGGAACAGTAGAATTTTATTGTTGCACACACACACAAAAGGGAAAAAAAAACTTGAGACAACTATAGAATCAACACTGAAGCATTAAAGTTGGTTCAGATTTGGACACACGTCTTAGGTTGGCTCAGCCTTCAGTTGCCTTCAAAGACTGGTGAGTGTTGAGTGGAAATTGTCTCCTTTTTGCCATTAAATCTGAATTATTTGGGTATCAACAGTTATGGATCAGGAGAAACAATGGTTTCCTAATCGATTTTATACCATTTTTTTGTTATTTCGATTGCAAACCATTTAGGGATTCTATGTTTATGCATAGATATGCAAAGTGGTATATCTATATAAATAAAAATGTAATGTTCGTTTGTGGGATTAACAGAACTCAAAAAACACTGGACGAATTGACACCAAATTTGGACACAAGACACCTAACAGCTCAATGTACGTCCTTCACTAAAAAAAAATGGATTTTGTCATTTGGGAGTTGTAGTCACTGGGATTTGTAGTTCACTTACAATCAAAGAACATTCTGAACTACACCGACGATGGAATTGAACCAAACTTGGCACACAGTTCTCCAACAAAATGACCAACAAAAATTACTGGAAGGGTAGTGTCCTTTGGTTTTGGAGTTGTAGTTCACCTACATCCAGAGATCACTGTGGACTCAAACAATGATGGATGTGGACCAAACTCTACACGAATACTCAATATGCCCAAATATGAACACTGGTGGAGTTTGGGGAAAATAGAATCTTGACATTTGGGAGTTGTAGTTGCTGGGATTGATAGTTCACCTACAATCAAAGAGCATTCTGAACCCCGCCATCGATGGAATTGAACCAAACTTGGCACACAGTTCTCCCATGACCAACAGAAAATACTGGAAGGGTTTGGTGGGCAGTGTCCTTTGGTTTTGGAGTTGTAGTTCACCTACATCCAGCGATCACTGTGGACTCAAACAATGACCAAACTCTACATGTATACTCAATATGCCCAAATGTGAACACTCGTGGAGTTTGGCGGAAATAGAATCTTGACATTTGGGAGTTGTAGTTGCTGGGATTTATAGTTCATTTACAATCACAGAGTATTCTGAACCCCACCAACGATAGAATTGAACCAAACTTGGCACACAGAACTCCCATGACCAACAGAAATTACTGGAAGTGTTTGGTGGGTAGTGTCCTTTGGTTTTGGAGTTGTAGTTCACCTACATCCAGAGATCACTGTGGACTCAAACAATGATGGATCTGGACCAAACTCTACACAAATACTCAATATGTCCAAATGTGAACACTGGTGGAGTTCGGGGAAAATAGAATCTTGACATTTGGGAGTTGTAGTTGCTGGGATTTATGGTTCATCTACAATCACAGAGTATTCTGAACCCCACCAACGATGGAATTGAACCAAACTTGGCACACATGACCAACAGAAATTACTGGAAGGGTTTGGTGGGCAGTGTCCTTTGGTTTTGGAGTTGTAGTTCACCTACATCCAGAGATCACTGTGGACTCAAACAGTGATGGATCTGGACCAAACTCTACACGAATACTCAATATGCACAGATGTGAACACTGGTGGAGTTTGGGGAAAATAGAATCTGGACATTTGGGAGTTGTAGTTGCTGGGATTTATAGTTCACCTACAATCACAGAGCATTCTGAACCCAACCAACGATAGAATTGGACCAAACCTCCCACGCAGAACCCTCATGAGGACCACAGCTAGTAAAATAATAAATATTCAAATAAATACGGTCAAATTTTAATTCGTATGGAGCACCTTCCAACCTTCCTGAATGAGGAAGACATGAACTAGATGACTATAGAGGTGTTGGTTGTTGTACAGAGATGGCGCAATCCAGAATTGATCGATGGCTTGGAATGGACTAGTCTTCTTCACCATATTATTGAAGGCCTTGCTTAGGGTTCGGAGCAGACTCCTCTTCCTCTGCATCCTCCTGAAACCGAACTCTGTGGCCCAGCACATGCTCCTCTCCCACAGGGTTGACATCCTCTGGAAGATCTGCTCCAAGTTTCGGAACACACAGATTGTCTTCTTCTTGCGATGCCACAACCTGGTTCGGAGCATAATCCTCTTCCTCCACATCCACCGGAAAATGAGGTCTGCGGTCCAGCACATCCTCCTGTCCCACAGGGTTGGCATCCTCTGGAAGATCTGCTCCAAGTTTCAGAACACACAGATTGTCTTCTTCTTGAGATACCACAACCTGGTTCGGAGCACAATCCTCTTCCTCCACATCCACCAGAAAATGAGGTCTGCGGTCCACAGGGTTGGCATCCTCTGGAAGCTTCGGAACAAACCGATCGTCTTCGTCCGAAGAGGCCACAACCTGGCTCGGAGCACAATCCTCTTCTACGTCCTCCGCATCTTCCAGACTGACACCCTGGCTCAGAGCATACTCCACCGCCACATCCTCCAATTTGAGAAGATGGTTGGGCACATGCTCCTCCTCCACCGCCGCATCCTCCTGATGCTCCACAGCATGATCCATTGACCGACTCCTCGTTGCTGTAGTGTCCCCCGGTCCGACCGTCACAGGAATCGCCGATGGGTCGCCCCCAGTAATCACGGGGTCCCCCTGATGGGTTCCGAAACCCACACGGGAGTCTCGGGTTACATTCGGGGATACATGTGGACTGGCGGTAGCCATAGCAGCGGTAGTTGTGACCTCCTCTTCGTGGGACGTCACAATTGTTGTTCTTGTTACAGCAGGGCACGCAGGAAGTATTGACGGTGTAATGGAAGGGCTTACGACGAGTGTCCAACCAGGATCCGGCAGGGTCGTACCAGGTTGAGTTCAGGTTGAAGTAGGGCTCTCTCCCGGCTGCGTAAATCCTTCTTTCACACATGGCGGCGGACTCTGAAAGAGAGGGGAGCAAAAGCACAACAACAATATTATTTATTTATTTATTTACTTTACTTTACTTGTATACCGCAGTTTCTCAGCCCAACGGGCGACTCAACGCGGTTTACAACAAGGATAGGAATCAATCAACGATATACAATTTAAAACCATAAAAGCATAATATACAATATTGACACAACGATAGACAACACAATGCATCTCATAACTAGAGTCGTGATCCAATCCGTCGTCCAAATTTCCATTCCTGTAATCGTCACATTCATTGCACTGTTGGTCCGAATGCCCGTTCAAACATCCAAGTTTTTCATCTTCTTCGGAACACCATTAGCGAGGGGGCTGATCTTACCTCCATAGGAAGGGCGTTCCACAGCCGGGGGGCCACCACAGAAAAGGCCCTGTCTCTCGTCCCCGCCAGCCGCACCTGTGAAGCAGGCGGGATCGAGAGCAGGGCCTCCCCAGAAGATCTTAGAGTCCTGGTGGGTTCATAGGCAGAGATACGTTCGGATAGGTAGCTTGGGCCAGAACCGTTTAGGGCTTTATAGGCCAGTGCCAGCACTTTGAATTGAGCCCGGTAGCAAATCGGCAGCCAGCGGAGCTGGTGCAGCAGAGGAGTTGTATGCTCCCTGCACACCGCTCCTGTTAGTATCATGGCTGCCGAGCATTGGACTAGCTGGAGCTTCCGAGCCGTTTTCAAAGGCAACCCCACGTAGAGAGCGTTGCAGTAGTCTAGACGGGATGTAACCCAAGTCAGACTTCCCAAGGTACGGGCGCAGTTGGCGCACGAGTTTTAACTGTGCAAATGCTCCCCTGGTCACCGCCGAAACCTGGGGTTCCAGGCTCAGCGATGAGTCCAGGATCACACCCAAACTTCGAACCTGCGTCTTCAGGGGGAGTGCGACCCCATCCAACACCGGCTGTAACCCTATACCCTGTTCGGTCTTACGACTGACCAGGAGGACCTCTGTCTTGTCTGGATTCAATTTCAATTTGTTCACCCCCATCAGACCGTTACAGCAGCCAAGCACCGGTTCAGGACGTCGACAGCCTCCTTAGTAGCAGGTGGGAAGGAGTGACAGAGTTGGACATCATCTGCATACAGATGACACCGTACCCCGAAACTCTGGATGGAAATAGAATAGAACTCCTCCTCTCTATTGATCCATCAGTTTGGTATCCCTAATGGGTAAACATACCTTGCTTCTGAAGCATTCACCCATTTGCAAGGATGACCAGATAGAAGGTGCTCAACCTCATGGTTTTGACTCAGTTGTACATCTACATTACTGAATTAATAAGACCTACAAGCCACTCTAAACACCTTCGTAGAAGCATATATGTCATTGGACATCAAGAAAACCAAAATGCTCTACCAGCAGTCACCAATGCCAGAAATACAGCTTAATGGTGTAACATTGGAAAATGTTGACCATTTCCGCTCCCTTGGCAGCCACCTCTCCACAAAAGTAAACATTGACAGTGAAATACAACACCACCTAAGCTCTGCGAGTGCAGCATTTTTCCGAATGAAGCAGAAAATGTTTGACGACCGGGACATCCGTAGGGAGACCAAGGTACTTGTTTATAAAGCTATTGTCCTCCCCACCCTGCTATATGCCTGCAAAACGTGGACTGTCTACAGATGTCAACATTGACACTGAAATACAACACCGCCTGAGCTCTGCGAGTGCAGCATTTTCCCGAATGAAGCAGAAAGTGTTTGAGGACCGGGATATCCATCTGGAGACCAAGGTGCTTGTTTATAAAGCTATTGTCCTCCCAACCCTGCTATATGTCTGCAAAACGTGGACTGTCTACAGATGTCAACATTGACACTGAAATACAACACCGCCTGAGCTCTGCGAGTGCAGCCTTTTTCCGAATGAAGCACAGAGTGTTTGAGGACCGGGACATCCGTAGGGACACCAACGTGCTTGTTTATAAAGCTATTGTCCTCCCAACCCTGCTATACGCCTGCAAGACGTGGACTGTCTATAGACGTCACATGCAACTCCTGGAACGATTCCATCAGCGTTGCCTCTGAAAAATCCTGCAAACCCAACCCTATAGTAAGGAACGGAACCACTGTAGCTCCAAGTCCCATTCCTGCGAGGTGGTCCGGAAGGACACCATGGTCGATGGTATCGAAAGCTACTGAGAGGTCTAAACATGCAACTCCTGGAACTATTCCCATCAGAGTTTTCTCTGGAAAATCCTGCAAATCTCTTGTGAAGACAAGCGGACAAATGTCAGCATGCTGGAAGAAGCAATACCACAGCATTGAAGCGATGGTCCTCCTCCATCAACTCCACTGGACTGGCCACGTTGTCCGGATGCCTGACCACCATCTCCCAAAGCAGTTGCTCTACTCCGAACTCAAGAATGGGAAGCAGAATGTTGGTGAGCAGGAAAAGAGATAGAAAGATGGGCTCAAAGCCAACCGAGACACTGAGAACTGGGAAGCCCTGGCCCTTGAGTGCTCCAGCTGGAGGTCAGCTGTGACTAGCAGTGCTGTAGAATTTGAAGAGGCACAAATGGAGGGTGAAAAAGAGAGATGTGCCAAGAGGAAGGTGCATCAAGCTAACCCTGACCGGGACCATCTCCCACCTGGAAACCAATGCCCTCACTGCGGGAGAACATGCAGATCAAGAATTGGGCTCCACAGTCACCTACGGACCCACCGCCAGTACACCGAACTTGGTGGACAATCCTACTCAGACAATGAGGAATCACCTAAGTAAGCAAATAAGTACCCTGACTCAATGCTGTGGAATACTGGGAGTTGTAGTTTGATGAGGCACAAATCTCTCTTTGGCTGGTGCAGTTCAATGGTTGCAGTCAATAGACATAAAGATGGTGGTCCACCACATCATGTGCTGAGTTGGTGGAACCACAAGGTCTACCCAATGCTATGTAGGGTAGTGGCCTTTGGACCAACCTTCTCCATGAGTAGTATTGACTACTCTCCATTACATTGTCCCAAGCCATAAAGAAATGCTTGCAATTAATCGATACAGATATTGTGCCCCTACCCAGACAATGAGGAGTCACCTAAGTAAGTAAGTAAGTACCCTGACTCAATGCTGTGGAATCCTGGGAGTTGTAGTTTGATGAGGCACAAATCCCTCTTTGGCTGGTGCAGTTCAATGGTTGCAGTCAATAGACATAAAGATGGTGGTCCACCACATCATGTGCTGAGTTTGTGGAACCACAAGGTCTACCCAATGCTATGTAGGGTAGTGGCCTTTGGACCAACCTTCTCCATGAGTAGTATTGACTACTCTCCATTACGTTGTCCCAAGCCATTAAGAAATGCTTGCAATCAATTGATACAGATATTGTGCCCCTACCCAGACAATGAGGAGTCACCTAAGTAAGTAAGTAAGTACCCTGACTCAATGCTGTGGAATCCTGGGAGTTGTAGTTTGATGAGGCACCATCACTCTTTGGCTGGTGCAGTTCAATGGTTGCAGTCAATAGACATAAAGATGGTGGTCCACCACATCATGCGCTGAGTTTGTGGAACCACATGGTCTACCCAATGCTATGTAGGGTAGTGGCCTTTGGACCAACCTTCTCCATGAGTAGTATTGTCTACTATCCATTACATTGTCCCAAGCCATAAAGAAATGTTTGCAATCAATGGATACAGATATTGTGCCAAGTTGGGAAGAAGAACACTTCTGGTCCTCCTTCTAATGAACTATTGACATATGCAACAAAAATAAATATATTATCAAATGTAATCAAAAAGATAGATACTAAACTTAGATATGAGGGTCTACAGAAACTGGCTTACCTTGTTGAGAAGATACCTGAGGGGAGGTCAGAACCAGTGGATGAAAAGCTTTGAGGAGAGGGACTCTTCTTATAAGGTCCCAGTTGGCTCCTCCTCTTCCTCAGATGATACCAAAGCTTGAGAATGGTGGGTCAGGGTTCCCATGCTTCCATCCATGGTGCAGCATCCTTAGGAGAGCTGATTCCTGAGACGTTATGTAACCACGGTTCAATGGATTGAGACACCTCCAATTAGCATTTACAATGACTTGGTGATGTAGATGAGAAGTCATGCTGTTCCTCGAAAGATCAAAGCCTTTAGTGAGGATGCCGAGAGACACCGGTGGCAAATGATTGGATAGGATCCATGATGAGTTAGAGATGTCTTCTATCTCAACTCCATCTCATCCACAGCATCCAAAACTATGCTGAGCTCATATCTAAATCAATTTGTGATGCAGAGTGACAAAGACATGATCAATTCCAGCTCAGATGGACCGACAGTAGATCAGAATTCCAATTAATGGAGCTTGGGGCTTCTCTTTGATCTCCAACCAATGTATCATCAGATGTTCTCCAAGTCAGCTGCCTTTAATTGAGTTCCTTCAGATATTTTTGAAGTCCAACTCTGATCTAAGGTTCCTCCAGATGTTTTGGGGGTCCAACTCTAATCCAGGGTTCCTCCAGATGTTTTTGGAGTCCAACTCTAATCTAGGGTTCCTCCAGATTTTTTTGGGAGTCCAACTCTAATCCAGGGTTCCTCCAGATGTTTTTGGAGTCCAACTCTAATCCAGGGTTCGTTCAGATGTTTTTGGAGTCCAACTTGATCTAGGGTTCCTTCAGATGTTTTGGGAGTCCAACTCTAATCCAGGTTTCCTCTAGATGTTTTTGGGAGTCCAACTCTGATCCAAGGTTCCTCCAGATGTTTTTGGGAGTCTAACTCTAATCCAGGGTTCCTTCAGATGTTTTTTGGGGTCCAACTCTTATCCAGGGTTCCTTCAGATGTTTCTGGGAGTCCAACTCTGATCCAGGGTTCCTCCAGATGTTTTTGGAGTCCAACTCTAATCTAGGGTTCCTCCAGATTTTTTTGGGAGTCCAACTCTAATCCAGGGTTCCTCCAGATGTTTTTGGAGTCCAACTCTAATCCAGGGTTCGTTCAGATGTTTTTGGAGTCCAACTTGATCTAGGGTTCCTTCAGATGTTTTGGGAGTCCAACTCTAATCCAGGTTTCCTCTAGATGTTTTTGGGAGTCCAACTCTGATCCAAGGTTCCTCCAGATGTTTTTGGGAGTCTAACTCTAATCCAGGGTTCCTTCAGATGTTTTTTGGGGTCCAACTCTTATCCAGGGTTCCTTCAGATGTTTCTGGGAGTCCAACTCTGATCCAGGGTTCCTCCAGATGTTTTTGGGAGTCCAACTTTAATCCAGGGTTCCTCCAGGTGTTTTTGGGATCCAACTCTAATCCAGGGTTCCTCCAGATGTTTTTGGAGTCGAACTCTTATCCAGGGTTCCTCCAGATGTTTTTGGGGTCCAACTCTAATCCAGGGTCCATCCAGATGTTTTTGGGAGTCCAACTCTTATCCAGGGTTCCTCCAGATGTTTTTGGGAGTCCAACTCTTATCCAGGGTTCCTCCAGATGTTTTTGGAGTCCAACTCTTATCCAGGGTTCCTCCAGATGTTTTTGGGGTCCAACTCTAATCCAGGGTCCATCCAGATGTTTTTGGGAGTCCAACTCTAATCCAGGGTCCGTCCAGATGTTTTTGGGAGTCCAACTCTTATCCAGGGTTCCTCCAGATGTTTTTGGAGTCCAACTCTGATCCAGGGTTCCTCCAGATGTTTTTGGAGTCCAACTCTAATCCAGGGGTCATGCTTCAAGATATTGGATGTCGAAGCCCAACACCTGAAGATAAGACCTTGAAAAATGATTTTCAAGGTGGGTCGACATAATGACAAATTAAAAAAAAATCAAGCTCAGAAACAACAATGCAACCCATATATATATATATATATGTCCTACGAAAATAATTTCTACGCATTTTCTAATCCTTGAGAAGAAAGAGTTTCTCAAAGCATGTGACATACTATATGAGGTTTTCTTCATTGTTATGTGTTTTTTTTCTTGTATTTTTGGACTCTCTGCAGAAAATTTGTTTAGACAACAGTGTAAACGCAATGCAGTTTGGTGAGGCAACAACACTTTTTGGTAGAGAAGGCTAAGGATCTTGCAGGGCTACAACTCTCAGAGTTACATAGCATTGAGCTATGGTAGTTAAAGTGGAATCGGACCACATTCATTCTACAGTGTAGACATCGCCCTAGCAAACTCAATTGTTCCAATCAACAGGAAGGTAATGTTAAATACATTCTTCTCTATACTCAGTTCAAGGTTGTAAGCCTTTCTAGATACTGTTCTATTATCTGGGAGGAGTCCAGAAGGGGGTGCTGGAGAGAGAAGGATAGTCCATTTTATGGGGGGGGGGGGGGCAACGACTTGAAGGAGGAAAACAATTTTTTGCTGGTTATTCCACTTCTCCCCATATCACAATCGGGGATTGTTTCCACAAGGGGAGTATGGGGGGGGGGGGGGAAACTTACTTGTCCGAATGTATCTCCCTCTACGTTCTGCCTCATAGTTTCAGATCCACCAGGGAGGCATGCTCTCAGCCCCACTGGCCTCGGAAACACATCTGGTGGGGATGAGGAACAGGGCTTTCTTGGTGGTGACCCCCAGCTTGTGGAATTCACTCCCCAGTGAGACTAGATCAGCGTCCTCCCTCCTTTCTCTTAGGAAAAAACCTGAAATTGTGGTTTTGGAACCAGGCTTTTGGCTAGCAGGCACAACTTAGGACACTGAACTGGACCATATGATTGTTGTGATAAGGAATTATTGTTTTTAATCTATTGTGTTTTTATGGTTTTATATTGTGTTTTATTGTGGTATTGTGTCATCGAATTGGGGCTTGAGAAGGGCGGGGTAGAAATGTTGTAAATAAATACATACATAAATAACAGGAAACCGGAGGAAAACAGTTTTCCTCCTTCAACCCATCCTCCACCTACTCTATTATTCAGGCGGAGGCCACAAGGGGGTGCTAGAGAGAGAAGGACTATCCTTCTCTCTCTCTAGCACCCCCTTGTGGCCTCCGCCTGAATAATAGAGTAGTACGCCCCCGGTGACGCAGTGGGTTAGAGCACTGAGCTGCTGAGCTTATTGATCGAAAGGTCGCAGGTTCGATTCCGGGGAGCGGTGTGAGCTTCCGCTGTCAGCCCTAGCTTCTGCCAACCTAGCAGTTCGAAAACATGCAAATGTGAGTAGATCAATAGGTACCGCTCCGGCGGGAAGGTAACAGCGCTCCATGCAGTCATGCCGGCCACATGACCTTGGAGGTGTCTACGGACAACGCTGGCTCTTCGGCTTAGAAATGGAGATGAGCACCACACCCCAGAGTCAGACATGACTGGACTTGATGTCAGGGGACTACCTTTACCTTTACCTTACACCTTTCTATTTTCTTCCTGCATAGAAGTTTGTTTGGATTTATTTAGTTTGTATACATTTCCATATGTTTGCATAATTTATCTAATTTTTGCACCTGTTATTGTGATGGATCTTGCCTCCACCAATCATCTTTCGAGTATGTTGTCGTTGTGTGATTCAAGACTTCTCTGACTAATGGCAACCCTAAGATGAACCCATGGGTAAGATGTATTCCAGTGTCGTAAGATGGTGTGACTTGACCAATGGTTTTCCAATGTCTAGGCACAGATGGGAATCTTGGCATCTCAGAATCCCAGTTCAACACTCCAACCATTAGCTTAAGATTTGGAAATATGTCAACTGTGGTGTGCAAATGAATCATCTCAGCATCTTCTGGCAATGGACTTGCCACGCCTAAGCAATATATCACAATTAAGTCCATGTGCAAGACGTCACCATTGCAACACATGGATCGGGTAATTGATAGTTAGGTGCTTCGGAGCAATTTGTAGAAGAGATCAAACTGGCTGAGGATACTCTCATGAGTGAAGTGTGTGTCCTACGTGTTCTGGAATGGGATCATTGGTCGCGTGGAAGTCACCAGCCATATTTCCGGTGAATGGGTTTGACATCATTTGAGTGGCGTGAGGTGCATCTCCAATGTTGAATGAATGCGCAATGTTTCTCAAACTTCCTAATGCCGCGACCCCTTAATACAGTTCCTCATGTTGTGGTGACCCCCAACCATAACATTATTTTTGGTTCTACCTCCCAAATTCGAATACTGGTGGAGTTGTGGGGTGGGGGGTTATTGTGTCATACTGGAGTTGTAGTTGCTGGGATTTATAGTTCGCCTACAATCAAAGAGCATTCTGAACTCCACCAATGATGGAATTGAACCAAACTTGGTACACAGAACTCCCATGACCAACAGTAAATACTGGAAGGGTTTGGTGGGCATTGACCTTGAGTTTGGGAGTTGCAGTTCACCTACATCCAGAGAGCACAGTAAATTCAAACAATCATGGATATATAAACCCATTTTCCTACTTCCAACAGACCTCACTACCTCTGAGGATGCTTGCCATAGATGCAGGCGAAACGTCAGGAGAAAATGCCTCTAGAACATGGCCATATAGCCCGGAAAAACCTACAACAACCCAATCATGGATCTGGACCAAACTTCACACAAATACTCAATATACCCAAATGTGGACACTGGTGGAGTTTGGGGAAAATAGACCTTGACTTTTGGGAGTTGTCGTTGCTGGGATTTACAGTTCACCTACAATCAAAGAGCATTCTGAACTCGACCAATGATGGAATTGAACCAAACTTGGTACACAAAATTCCCATGACCAACAGTAAATACTGGAAGGGTTTGGTGGGCATTGACCTTGAGTTTAGGAGTTACAGTTCACCTACATCCAGAGAGCATTGTAAATTGAATCATGGATCCGGACCAAACTTCACAGAGATACTCAATATACCCAAATGTGAACACTGGTGGAGTTTGGGGAAAATAGACATGGACATTTGGGAGTTGTTGTTGCTGGGATTTACAGTTCACCTACAATCAAAGAGCATTCTGAACTCCACCAATGATGGAATTGAACCAAACTTGGTACACAAAATTCCCATGACCAACAGTAAATACTGGAAGGGTTTGGTGGGCATTGACCTTGAGTTTAGGAGTTACAGTTCACCTACATCCAGAGAGCATTGTAAATTGAATCATGGATCCGGACCAAACTTCACAGAGATACTCAATATACCCAAATGTGAACACTGGTGGAGTTTGGGGAAAATAGACATGGACATTTCGGAGTTGTTGTTGCTGGGATTTACAGTTCACCTACAATCAAAGAGCATTCTAAACTCCACCAATGATGGAATTGAACCAAACTTGGTACACAAAATTCCCATGACCAACAGTAAATACTGGAAGAGTTTGGTGGGCATTGACCTTGAGTTTGGGCGTTGCAGTTCATGTACATCCAGAGAGCACTGTAAATTCAAACAATCATGGATCCGGACCAAACTTCACACGGATACTCAGTATACCCAAATGTGAACATTGGTGGAGTTTGGAGAAAATAGACATGGACATTTGGGAGTTGTCGTTGCTGGGATTTACAGTTCACCTACAAGCAAATAGCATTCTGAACCCTACCAATGATAGAATTGGGCCAAACATCCCACACAGAATCCCCATGAGCAACAGAAAATACTGCCTTTTCACAACCCCTCTGACATCCCTTCATGACCCCTCCAGGGGTCTCGACCCCCAGGTTGATCAATTTAATTGCCATGGCTTCATGCTATGGAATTATGGGAGCTGTGGTTTGGAAAAGCACCAGCCCTTTTCGACAGGGAAGGCTGAGAACTTTCCATAGCAATAAACCACAGCAATTAAAGTGGTATCCAACTGGATACTATTAATAATTATTTTATTAGGAGTAGTAACTCCAACTTCCATGATTCTGTAGCAATAATCCATGGTGAGAAGCTGCTATGGCGCTTCTCCTCCCAGCCTGCCTGGCCTCCTGCTCTGCCCAAGCCAGGAAATGGACATCTAGCAGCTCAACAACTACGACAAGAGCATCATGAACCTCTTGGATGGAGGGAAGCTGTACCCAGAGGCGGCCCTAGGTAATTTTCAACGGTAAGCAAACAGTTTTTTGGCGCCTCCCCCAGCCAATCATTCATATATATTTTCTGTTTGTTGTAGGAGTTCTGTGTGCCATATTTGGTTCAATTCCAGCATTGGTGGAGTTCAGAATGCTCTTTGATTGTAGGTGAACTATGCATCCCAGTAACGACACTTGCCACATTTGCTCCCTTGCCTGGCCCGCTTCGGGTCCGGAGGCATGCCTGAAGACCCCGGCGTATGCACCAAAAGTCACCTCTTCTCCTGACTTTCTTCTCAGCCATTGGTTCAATTCCAGCATTGGTGGAGTTCAGAATGCTCTTTGATTGTAGGTGAACTATGCATCCCAGTAACTACACTTGCCACATTTGCTCCCTTGCCTGGTCTGCTTTGGGTCCGGAGGCATGCCTGAAGACCCCAGCGTATGCACCAAAAGTCACCTCTTCTCCTGACTTTCTTCTCAGCCATTGGTTCAATTCCAGCATTGGTGGAGTTCAGAATGCCACAGAATCTCTCTGTCTCGGTCCCAATGGCTAAAGAGAAAATCAGGAGAAGAGGTGACTTTTGGTGCGCACGCTGGGGTCTTCAGACATGCCTCCGGTCCCGAAGTGGGCCAGGCATGGCGGCTCCGCCCCTTGGCCCACCCGCGGATTGGGGAGAGGAGAGGTGGCGGGTGGAGTGTCAGGGGATCGGGAAAGAGAGCCGGTCATGGGGAAGGGATTGAACGCGGAGAACGATTGAGCGCCGGCTCTGCTTGCGCACCCGGTGGCCGGGTGGAGCAGGAACGAGAGGGGCTAGGCGAGGCTCAAGGGCCCGGCCCCTTTGGGAAGAGGATCGCCCGGCAGCAAGGCAAGAAAGCCGAGGCTCCCCCCGGACTGCTAGGGCTGTTGTGAGCTGAGGGGGCGCTCCTCAAGTGGCGGTCGAGGGGCATTTACAGAGGTGCCACTGTGCCCCTGGCAAAAAAAGTGTTCAGCGACCGCTTACTTCGCGTAATGGACGAGCCACCCCTGGCTGTACCATAAAGAGCTGGAGATTGTGCTTTATAGTGAGCACCCACTGCAAAGGGGAGACCCTCCATTCATCCTTCAGTAGCCCCCCTGGCCCTGCCTTGCTATGCCTTTGCTTCATTGCAAGAGAACATTGACCTGGTCCCAATGAGGAAGGAAAAGAGAGCCGGCTCTGGATGACCCATTCCCATAGTCCAGTGGTTCTCAACCTGGGGGTCGGGACCCTGTTGGAGGTCACAAGGGAGTGTCAGAGGGGTCGCCAAAGACCACCAGAAAGCACAGTATTTTCTGTTGGTCATGGGGGTTCTGTGTGGGAAGTTTGGCCCAATTTTCTCGTTGGTGAGGTTCAGAATATTCTTTGATTGTAGGTGAACTATACATCCCAGCAACTACAACTCCGAAATGTCAAGGTCTATTTCCCCCAAACTCTACTAGTGTTCACATTTGGGCATATTGAGTATTCATGCCAAATTTGGTCCAGATACATCATTGTTTGAGTCCACAGTGCTCTTTGCATGTAGGTGAACTACAACTCCAAAACTCAAGGTCAGTGCCCACCAAACCCTTCCAGTATTTTCTCTTGTTCATGGGAGTTATGTGTGCCAAATTTGTTATACTAATACTATTAATACTAATACTATGCTGCAATTAGGAAATTTACGGGAAAGCAAATCCACCCAAACATGAGGGATGTAATCAAATAATTTTATTGTGTGGCATCAATTCAGAAGATAAGAAAAAACACATCTTTGTACATTAACATCATTTTCTGCACCCAAAATAGCATTTTGTAAGGTGAAAAATATAATAGGCCTGCACAGAAATAATTTTTTCTGCACAGAAAACTAAAATAGCTTTTTTTCTGCACAGAAAACTAAAATAACTTTTTTCTGCACAGAAAACTAAAATAACTTTTTTCTACACAGAAAACTAAAATAACTTTTTTCTGCACAGAAAACAAATAACTTTTTCTGCACAGAAAACTAAAATAACTTTTTTCTGCACAGAAAACTAAAATAACTTTTTTCTGCACAGAAAACTAAAATAACTTTTTTCTGCACAGAAAACTAAAATAACGTTTTCTGCACAGAAACCTAAAATAACTTTTTCTGCACAGAAAACTAAAATAACTTTTTTCTGCACAGAAAACTAAAATAACTTTTTTCTGCACAGAAACCTAAAATAACTTTTTCTGCACAGAAAACTAAAATAACTTTTTTCTGCACAGAAAACTAAAATAACTTTTTTCTGCACAGAAAACTAAAATAACTTTTTCTGCACAGAAAACTAAAATAACTTTTTCTTCACAGAAAACTTTTCTGCACAAAAAACAAAACCAAATTTTGTGCAGAACAAGCATAGGAAACAGTATCAGATAGTTCAGCATAGACAATGTTGTTTTTGCACAGAAAATTTCCTACACCAAATTTCTGTTGTCCTACACAAATTTCATGTGTGAATTTTGTACGAAGTAAGCTCTGAATTGTGATTCCCCCCCCAAAAAAACTATACTTTTTTTAAAAAAATCCTTGAACTAAGAAAAAACATTTCTCAAATTACTTTTTTCCCATCCAAGAATGAAAATAACAGGGAATTGCTTAAACTGATCTGAATATTGGATTAGTTACTGAGTGCTGAGTCAATCTGTGTATACCTTTAATGGAGTCAATGGATTCAATGGGATTAGCCATGGGACCCTACTGTCCTAAGAAGAACTAGAAGAACCTGTTTGCATGTTTATAATGATAGTCATTAATTCCAGCCATAAATTACTTGTAAAACAAAGAGCACAAGGAATTAACTAAACAGGCCTTCTGGTTTCATGAGATTGAGATATTGCCCAGAGCATGAGAAGATGGAAAAAAGTAAGCTGGAGAAGAAAGGTGTTCTCATCAACACGTTGTGGTCTTCCTTTCTCCAAATGTACGACATTTGCACACTTGTTGGCTATGGTAGATTTCTGGTTTTCTGACAGAGTCATAAGTCTGATGACCTTGCACGTTACATTGTTGGGTTGGTGAGCAACATTACTGATGAGCTTTGCTGTAGCAGGAGACCACGGAGTTGGATTGGAGGACCATCATTGTGGGGGACGATCCTTCTGCCGGTCTGTATTGGAGGACAATACTTATTTGAGGTTGGGTAGCAGAGGACGAGCCTTCTGCTGAGGTGGACATTGTGTCTGTACTGGAGGATGATTCTTCTGCTGGGGTGGACAGCATGTCTGAACTGGAGGATGAATCTTCTGCGGTGCTCAGTACTGGAGAATAATCCTTCTTCTCGAGTGAACAACACGTCTGTATTGGAGGATAGTACTTATTCTGGAATGGGCAACACATTTCTTCTGAGGAATGATGTTTCTGCCGGGGTGAAAAAGTCTGTACTGAAGGACAGTACTTTTTGCTGGGGGAAACACCTCAGTACTGGGGGACAATACCTATTCTGGATTGGGGGACGATTCTTCTGCTGGAGTGGACATGATGTCTGACCTAGGGGATGATTCTTCTGTTGGGGTGGACATGGTATCTGACCTGGGGGAAAAGTCTTCTGTTGGGGTGGACATGGTATCTGACCTGGGGGAAAAGTCTTCTGTTGGGGTGGACATGGTATCTGACCTGGGGAAAAAGTCTTCTGTTGGGGTGGACATGGTATCTGACCTGGGGGAAAAGTCTTCTGTTGGGGTGGATATGGTGCCTGACCTGGGGGAAAAGTCTTCTGTTGGGGTGGACATGGTGTCTGACCTGAAGGACAATTGTTCTTTTGGGGTGGACATGGTGTCTGACCTGGGGGAAAAGCCTTCTGTTGGTGTTAACATGGTGTCTAACCTGGAGGACAATTCTTCTATTGGAGTGGACATTGTGTCTGTATTGGAGGACAATTCTTCTGGTGCACTGGACAGGGTATCTGATCTGGAGGACAATTCTTCTGTTGAGGTGGACATTGTGTCTGTACTGGAGGACAATTCGTTTGTTGGGGTGGACAGGATGTCTGTACTGGAGGACAATTCTTCTTTTGGGTTGGACATGATGTCCGTACTGAGAGATGATTCTTCTGCTGGGGTGGACACGATGTTTGATCTGGAGGACAATTCTTCTGTTGGGGTGGACGTGTCTGTATTGGAGGACAATTCTTCTGCTGGGGTGGACATGGTGTTTGATCTGGAGGACAATACTTCTGTTGGAGTGGACATTATGTCTGTATTGGAGGACAATTCTTCTGGTGCGCTGGACAGGGTATCTGATCTGGAGGACAATTCATCTGTTGGGGTGGATGTTGTGTCTGTACTGGAGGACAATTCTTCTGGTGTCCTGGACAGGGTATCTGATCTGGAGGACAATTCTTCTGCTGGGGTGGACAGGGTGTCTGTATTGGAGGACGATCCTTCCACTGGAGTGGGCAACATTTCTATACTGGAGGAAGACACTGCTGGGCTGGAGGAGAGGACGTTTTCCTTGGTGGGCTCTATGGTTGCGTAGTTGGCCAATGCTACTGAGGTGGAGGGCTTCTCCGTTCCACCATTGCTCTTGCCCTCATCGACAACCAGGAAGCGATCGCGGCACCTTGTTAGGGAGGCAATCATGCGAACGAAGACCCGTAACATCTTCCACCAAATTCGGAAAAGGAACATTTTTGACAACATTTGCACGATGAATGGAATCATAGATTCGTCCTGTAGAAATGAAGAGCAGGACGAACATTAGAAATGGACGAACTCATGTATTAGTTTGGGATGAATGTAGAACATTGTTTCTAATTTTTGTTGATTGTAGAAATTTCCCCTTGCCTCCCCCCCCAAATAATTATTTTTTTCCTCCTGGATGTGGAAAAAATCCTTTAAAATTGTCTCATTTTTGAAGACTATGCAAAGTTTAAGCCTTAAGTCCATAAAATGATTTCAGGATAATAATATGACCAGAGACATGTATGGACTTGTCAAGGTAGCGTATAACTAGGGCTGGGTAACAACGGAAAAAATTGTTTCTAAACTCGTTTCATTTTTAGGGGGTCCATTGCGTTTCATTTTTAAAAGAAGTCCGAATTTTTCTTTAAATTTTTTTCGTTATTTACGAAATTTCGTAATTTTCGAATTGATTCGTTAATGGCGGACGCGATTGCGCGATACGCTAAAAAACCCTCCAAATGGGACAGGGGGAACTTCTGAAGCTTCCCTCTCCCTCTGTTGTTGACTGTTGGTGTGATAATTTATTTTTTATCACTGATAAAACAAACAACAACTATAAAACTTGCACCAGACATACGGAAATAATAACGAAACAATTTCGAAACGATTTCGGAACAACTTCGAACCAATTACGAAACAATTACAAAATAAATTGAAAAATTCGTTTCGATTTTTAGTTGCTCCTGCATGGCTCAATATCGGATCGTAAGCTAATTTAAATACGAATCAATAACGAATTACGAAATTAACGAACGAAACCGCCCAGCCCTACGTATAACGATTCCTCTAGAAAGCATTCATTTCTTTGCCACAGAGTTTGGGAAGGTCCTTATATTTGGTCTTCAACTCCACAAATCTACATTGGTTGAGGACTTCCAGAAGCTATAATTTAACCCCCCCCCCCTCAAGATCAACATTGAAACTTGTATTATTGCTTATTAAAAATAATAACACTTACTTACAGTCTGCCTTAACTGATGTTGCAGAGGACGTCTGTGGAAGTGAATAGGAATAGCGCTCTTAATATAGGGTTTTGAGGTTGGCATGGCTCAGACTGTTCCATATCCATACCTGGTTGAATTAGCATTGTCCCATATG
This sequence comes from Anolis sagrei, assembly GCF_037176765.1. NCBI lineage: Eukaryota > Metazoa > Chordata > Lepidosauria > Squamata > Anolidae > Anolis > Anolis sagrei. The sequence continues at coordinate 2,173,369 of NC_090032.1, forward strand.
CTGGCGTGATGCCTTGTCACTTCTGTCATGCGTTACCTATTTCCTCCCATGTATATCCCATGCGAATATTCAACTAAAGGCCACAAGACTGAATTCCATCAAATGGCGTTATGAATTTATCAATGAGTGATCAGAGCAATAATGAATGAGGCTGACTTGCAGATGTCAAATGTCAACATTGGTAGAGATGCAATTAGAATTGAAAAAGAAGATCGATTTGAAAAATTCTCATCTCCATGTTCGAGTCATCTGATGGCCAGAAAATTAAGATGTCACGGGGAAGCAATTGAACATTTGTGAGCTGGACAGCTTCAGCTGAGGAAGAATGCATTGCTAATAATGCTGCTGGAATAATAATGTATTTTTTCAGAGGTGGCTCTCCATGGCAAATTTCAGATGCCATTTTCATGGGATCAATGACAATGACTCATCACTATGAGGCACGCAACAACACAATCCAGGCATTATCTGGGAGTCATCATAGCATAATAGTTTGGATGTTGAACTATTAGAAACGCCAGGATTGAGTCCATGGTTGGCCATGGAAGCCCACCACATGACCTGATCTGATCTCTTTCTTGGATAGAGTTACAAGCTGGGTAGATTCAGGAAATGCCGTGGATGTAGCATGTCTGGATTTCAGAAAGGCCTTCCTTTGACAAGGTCCACTATGACTTTCTGGCAAACAAACTAGTCAAATGTGGGCTAAGCAAAACTACGGTTAGGTTCTCTTGAACTTCTCTTGAACTTCCAGAGCAATGGTTCCCAACCTGGTTACTTGAAGGTACGCAACAACAACACAATCCAGGGAGTCATCATAGCATAATAGTTTGGGTGTTGAACTAGTAGAGATGCCAGGATTGAGTCCATAGTTGGCCATGGAAGCCCACCACATGACCTGATCTGATCTCTTTTTGGATAGAGTTACAAGCTGGGTAGATACAAGGAAAGCTGTGGATGTAGCATGTCTGGATTTCAGGAAGGCCTTCCTTTGACAAGGTCTCCCATGATCTTCTGGCAAACAAACTAGTCAATTGTGGGATAAGCAAAACTACAGTTAGGTTCTCTTGAACTTCTCTTGAACTTCCAGAGCAATGGTTCTCAACCTTATGTCCTCCAGGTGTTTTGGATTCAGCTTCCATAAAATCATGACACTTGGCCAAGTTGACTGGGGCGTCTGGTAGCTAAAGCCCCAAATACTTGGAGGACCATCAGTTGGAAACCATTACTCTAGTTTAAGGAGTCTCCAGCAATCAAATCTAAGGACAATACAAAGACAGAGGGACCAATGGGCCCATTAAAACTCAAGGAGCTGTAGCATATTGACAGAGAAGATGCTCTCTCTCCCAATGTGGTATCATCTGCAGACTTGGTGATCATGCCTTCTGACCCTTCATCTCAGTCATTAGTGAAGATTCTGAACAGGACCAGGCCCAGGATGGACCCTACTGAGGGCACTCTTCTCCTCACTTCTTTCCAGGATGAAGAGGAAGCATTGAGGAGAACCACCATCTAGGTTCGTTCGCTTAACCAATTCCACATCCACCAAACCATAGTTTTGCCTTGACCACATTGGACTTCTTTGACAAGGTCCCCCAGAAAGTTATTTTATTTTATTATTTTATTATTTTATTATTTTATTATTTTGTTATTTTGTTATTTTGTTATTTTGTTATTTTATTATTTTATTATTTTATTATTTTATTATTTTATTATTTTATTATTTTATTATTTTCTTTATTTTATTATTTTATTATTTCATTACTTTATTATTTTATTATTATTTTATTTTATTATTTTATTATTTTATTATTTCATTACTTTATTATTTTATTATTTTATTTTATTATTTTATTATTTTATTATTTTAATTTGTATTTTTACTAACTTAATGTATTTTAATTTCATCCTGAATTCATTTTAATTTGGTTTCTGTTAGTTGTAAGTTTTATCACCAACAGTCAGCAACAGAGGGAGAGGGATGCTTCAGAAGTTCCCCCTGTCCCGTTTGGAGGTGTTTTTTGCGCATTTAGCAATTGCGTCCGCCAGTAACGAATCGATTCGTAATTAACGAAATTTCGTAAATTTTTCGAAATTTTGAAATCTTAAATTTCGGAAGTCCTCAGAAATTGGAAACGCTGGCGGCCCCTGGAAACGAAGTGAGTTTAGAACCAAATTTTTTCTTGATCAAACAAGCCTATAAATTAATAATGAAATATTTCAGAACCCAATAATGACCCAGCCCAAATAGGCCTGGGTAACAACGGAAAATTTTGTTTCTAAAATCTATTCGTTTCTGGGTTTTTTGCGTTTTGATATTTAAAAGAATTCCGAATTTTTTTAAAAAAAAGTTCGATATTTACGAAATTTCGTAAATGTGAAAAAAATTACAAAACATTAACGAATCGATTTCCGAAACAAAAACGAATCGATTCGTTAATGGCGGACGCGACCGCGAAATACGCTAAAAAACCTCCAAAAACTTCTGAAGCTTTCCTCTCCCTCTGTTGTTGACTGTTGGTGTGATATTTATAATTTTTTTTCACTAATTAAACAAAAAACAACTATAAAACTTGCCCCAGACATGCGGAAATAATAACGAAATGACCTCAAACCAATAACGAAACGAATACATAACGAAATACGAAGCATTTACGAAACGAATTGAAAAATTCGTTTCGTTTTTAAGTTGCTCCAGAATGGTTCGTTATCGTTTCGTTAACAAAAAAAAATAACGAATTTTTAACGAATTACGAATTAACGAAACGAAACCGCCCAGCCCTAAGCCCAAACAATTCATTTCACACTAATGGGTATATTAATGATCTTACCCAGCCAGGCTCATAATAAGAAACTCTGGGAAAGCAAATGCGCCCATTAACCACATAATCTTGAGTTGCAAGCAAATAATATTCAGTTGCCACATCATCCAATAAAATGAAAATGACTGCACCTAAGGAATGGAATAATATTAGGTCTAAATGACAGCAGTAAACAATGGTGTTGATGACAACTCTAGTTAAAATAATAACTGTTGCAGGAAGTTACAATTGTCACATGTTACTTCCACCAAGCATGTTCCATGATGGTGTTTCTGGACTGCATCATCCAGGTATTGTAGCTCTTGGGGAAGAATGCTGGGAGTTCCAGTCCAATGAAGTTCTGCGATTCCCAATCCTACACGGAGCCCTCCTTCTCAATCTTATTATCTTGGGTCTACTGGAAAATGAATTAGCAGCCCTAATCTTCCAGGGCCCAGACTAGGATGGAGGATTATTTGGTCCTCCGGATATTATTTGTTATGGTAGGTAATGGAGTTGGATCTAATCAGACGTGTCTTCTTCTGGGTGTCCTCAATAGTTATCATTGCTGGTTGGAAGGTGGAGGGGTCTTGTTTGGAACTGAATGTCCAAACCACATTAATTCTACAGTGTAGATCAGTAGTTCCCAATCTCTTTTTTTTTACCAGGGACCACTTTGACCAGGGACCCCTTTGATCAGGGACCACTTTGATCAGGGACCATGTGACCAGGGACCACTTTGACCAAGGGACCACTTTGATCAGGGACCCCTTTGATCAGGGACCCCTTTGATCAGGGACCACTTTGACCAGGGACCAATTTGATCAAGGGACCACTTGATCAGGGACAACTTGACCAGGGACCACTTTGACCAGGGGACCGCTTTGACCAGGGACCACTTTGACAAGGGACTACTTGACCAGGGACCACTTGACCAGGGAAACCTTTGGTCAGGGACTACTTTGACCAAGGGACCACTTTGATCAGGGACCACTTTGACCAGGGACCAATTTGACCAGGGACTACTTGACCAGGGACCACTTTGACCAAGGGACCACTTGACCAGGGACCACTTTGACGAGGGACCACTTTGACGAGGGACCACTTGACCAGGGACCACTTTGACCAAGGGACCACTTGACCAGGGACAACTTGACCAGGGGACCACTTTGACGAGGGACCACTTGACCAGGGGCCACTTTGGTTAGGGACCACTTGGCCGGGGACAAGTTGACCAGGGACCACCATGACCAGGAACCACTTTGACCAAGGGACCACTTGACCAGGGATAACTTGACAAGGGACCACTTTGACGAGGGACCACTTGACCAGGGGCCACTTTGGTTAGGGACCACTTGGCCAGGAACAAGTTGACCAGGGACCACCATGACCAGGAACCACTTTGACCAAGGGACCACTTTGACGAGGGACCACTTGACCAGGGGCCACTTTGGTTAGGGACCACTTGGCCAGGAACAAGTTGACCAGGGACCGCCATGACCAGGAACCACTTTGACCAAGGGACCACTTGACGAGGGATAACTTAACCAGAGACCACTTTGGTTAGGACCACTTGACCGGGGACAAGTTGACCGGGGACCACCATGACCAGGGACCACTTTGACCAAGGGACCACTTGACTAGGGATAACTTGACCAGGGACCACTTTGACCAGGGACCACTTAAGGAAGTCAAGATGTACTTACGAGAGGAACAAAAGGGCTGGGAAAGCTTGAATAGATTCAGGATAAGTTTTATTGGCTTAGATGCATAAATATTTAGAGGATAAGAAAAGAAGAGATGAATTAAATAGGTTTACTCATGGAACACTCAACTGAGAAGCGCATTCCATATGCTAAACATTTCTCCGTTTGGAATAAACAAGGTAATAGCTTAGATGTGTCCCTGTCTCATGGGATGGATATATTTGCTGGCGCATGAGAAGGAAGGAAGAAAGGAAACAACTTTTTGCAAGGCAGATTAGGATGTCGTCATTAGCACATGGCCATCTTCCTCAGCAGCTATTTCTTCAGAAGTCCTGGTGGTGTGCACACTTGTTTTGTCTGGCAGATCGCCGGTGCTTTGATGCCGACATAGCTTTGGTAGCCTTGCTGGCCACATTGTTGGGTTGGTAAGCAACACTGTTGAGGAGGCGCACAGCTTTGCTGTACTGGAGGGCAACACGTTTGCACTGGAGGACAATATTTCTGTTGAGGTGGGTAACACGTTTGTACTGGAGGACAATACTTCTGCTGGGGTGGGCAGCATTTCTGCACTGGAGGACAACACTTCTGTTGAGGTGGGCAGCAAGTCTGTACTGGAAGACCACACTTCTGTTGGGGTGGGCAGCATTTCTGTACCGGAGGACCACACTTCTGTTGGGGTGGGCAGCATTTCTGTACTGGAGGACAATACTTTTGCTGGGATGGGTAGCATTTCTGTACCGGAGGACAATACTTCTGCTGGGGCGGGCAGTATTTCTGTACTGGAGGACAACACTGTTGGACCGGAGGGCAGTACTTTTGCATAGGTGGGCAATACTGTTGAGATGGTGGACTGCAGCAGCTCCCCATGGCTCTTGACCTCCCAGAACAGCACGAAGACCCCGATGCACCACATGATGGCTCAGAGCAGAGTGACCGCCCTCCACAACAGCCCCCAGAAGATCCGGACACCATGTAACTTCCATAATCGTTGCATGAGTCCTCAAAGCCAGAAGAAGACATCTCCTTAGAACATGGACTGTACCTGTAAAAAAGGATGAGGGAGAACATTAGGAATGGAAGGATCCATACATCAGTTTAGAAGCAATGGAAGATGTTGTGTATAAGGATATACATATTTATTAATATTGTGTTTGCAGGGATGTGAAAATTGTCCTATTTGTTGAGGACTACTTACAGTTTAGGATGTAGCTAGATCTATTAAATCCTGATTGTATCTCGTCATATCATTCTATTTGCTAATGACATGCTGCCGACCAAAGACAACCAGCAAATGAGCCTATCAATCAATGGGACTGTTAACTGGACTTTGATCCAATGAGAAACAGCTAGGGAGAGAAAGGCTATTCAGTCACATTTCAACCAGATGAAAGAGGGATTGAGATTTCCCAAAAAGAAAGTCTGAATGTTGTGGAATTTTTAATTGTGTGGGACATTCACTGAGTTCAATTACTGTTGAATTGATGCAGTTTGACCTCACTATAACCACACAGAGTTCTGGGATTTGTAGTTAATACAAGGTCTTTGTGCTTCACCAAATTACAACTGCCTTGATTTCATGGGATGCAGTAGCACAGCGGTTAAAGAGGAAGCCACAGGGAGGAGGGAGCAAGCTTGTTTTCTGCTTCCTTGGAGACTAGGACGCGGAACAATGGCTTCAAACTACAAGAGAGGAGATTCCATCTGAACATGAGGAAGAACTTCCTGACTGTGAGAGCCGTTCAGCAGTGGAACTCTCTGCCCCAGAGCGTGGTGGAGGCTCTTTCTTTGGAAGCTTTTAAACAGAGGCTGGATGGCCATCTGTCAGGGGTGATTTGAATGCAATATTCCTGCTTCTTGGCAGGGGGTTGGACTGGATGGCCCATGAGGTCTCTTCCAACTCTTTGATTCTATGATTTGATTCTATGATTCTAAAGCCACTAGCTGCAGGAAAGGATGCTGACTGGGAGGTCAACAGTTCAAAGCTGCGAGTTGGGGTAAGCTCCTGATACTGAGTCTTAGCTTCTGTCAACTTCCCCATGGCCAGAAGTTGAACATTGCCTTCAGACGCCGGAGATGGAAAAAAGGGGAAGGTCTTTACCTTATCTGTGTTTGTAAGTCGCTGCTCATGTAAAAAGGCATTGAATGTTTGCCTTATATGTACTGTAATCTGCTGTGAGTCCCCCCGGGGAGTTCAAGCAGAATATAAATATAGTCATAGAATCATACAATCCTAGAGTTGGAAGAGACCTCCTGGGCCATCCAGTCCAACCCCATTCTGCCAAGAAGCAGAAATATTTAATTCAAATCATCCCTGACAGATGGCCATCCAGCCTCTGTGTAAAAGCTTCCAAAAAGGAGCCTCCACCACACTCCGAGGCAGAGAGTTCCACTGCTGAACGCCTCTCACAGTCAGGAAGTTCTTCCTCATGTTCAGATGGAATCTCCTTTCTTGTAGTTTGAAGCCATGGCTCCATTGCGTCCTAGTCTCTAGGGAAGCAGTAAACAAGCTTACTCCCTCCTCCCTATGACTTTCCCTCACATATTTATACATGGCTATCATATCTCCTCTCCGCCTTCTCTTCTTCAGGCTAAACATGCCCAGCTCCTTAAGCCGCTCCTCATAGGGCTTGTTCTCCAGACCCTTGATCATTTGAGTCGCCCTCCTCTGGACACATTCCAGCTTGTCAATATCTCTGTTGAATTGTGGTGCCCAGAATTGGACACAATATTCCAGGTGTGGAATATTCCATGATTGGATTGAACCCAGTGTATTATTATTATTATTATTATTATTATTATTATTATATTATTCTGCCACAAAAACACAGGATGTCACAGCAAATGAGATCTATATGCTGGATTTCGTATCACGAAATCCCAAGTCGAACACTTCCCAAGCATCTAGGACTGTGTGATTTATTATTATTATTATTATTATTATTATTATTATTATTATTATTATTATTTTGTGTTGTCGAACTGCATTGATTTGACAGTGTAGGTGAACCCTTAGTCTGCAAAGAAGAAAGAGAAAAAAAGAAAAGTATTTTCTGAAAAGAAAAAAAAACTTTTTTCCGCACAGAAATTTTATTTCTGCGCACAATATAATTTTATCAGAAAACACTTTTTTCCGCACAGAAATTTTATTTCTGACTAAAATATAATTTTATCAGAAAACACTTTTTTCCGCACAGAAATTTTATTTCTGACCAAAATATAATTTTATCAGAAAACACTTTTTTCCGCACAGAAATTCTATTTCTGACCAAAATATAATTTTATCAGAAAACATTTTTTCCGCACAGAAATTCTATTTCTGACCAAAATATAATTTTATCAGAAAACACTTTTTTCCGCACAGAAATTTTATTTCTGCGCAAAATATAATTTTATCAGAAAACACTTTTTTCCGCACAGAAAAATTATTTCTGCACAAAATATAATTTTATCAGAAAACACTTTTTTCCGCACAGAAAAAATATTTCTGCGCAAAACATAATTTTATCAGAAAACACTTTTTTCCGCACAGAAAAATTATTTCTGCGCAAAATATAATTTTATCTACAATTTTGCCACCCAGAGAGATTGCAAAAGGAGAACGTTTCCCTTGGTAGAACCAAGATAGAAAATCGATTTCAACATGATTGGATTCAACCTAGTGAAAGTCCCAGATGAAAATTCCACAACATGCAGACTTCCTTGTTGGAAAATCTCGATGCTTGGGAAATCCCTCTTTCGTCTGGTTGAAATGTGATGGAATGAAGAGCTTTGCTGTCCCTAGCTGTTTCACACTGGATCAAAGCCCAGTTAACAGTCCCATTGATTGACAGACTAATTTGCTAATTTGATAGGTTGGCTTTGGCCAGCAGCTTGTTATTAGCAAATGGAATCCTATGAGGAGACACAACCAGGATCTAACAGGTCTAGCTATTATCCATCTATCTAGATCAATAACAATGTCATGTTCGTTTGTGGGATTCACATAACTCAAAAACCACTGGACGAATTGACTCCAAATTTGGACACAAGACACCTAACAACCCAATGTACGTCCTTCACTAAAAAATTGATTTTGTCATTTGGGAGTTGTAGTTGCTGGGATTGATAGTTCACCTACAATCAAAGAGCATTCTGAACCCCACCAACGATGGAATTGAACCAAACTTCCCACACAGTTTTCTCATGACCAACAGAAAATACTGGAAGGGTTTGATGGCCAATGTCCTTTGGTTTTGGAGTTGTAGTTCACCTACATCCAGAGAGCACTGTGGACTCCAACAATGATAGATCTGGACCAAACTCTACACAAATAATCAATATGCCCAAATGTGAACACTGGTGGAGTTTGGGGAAAATAGAATCTTGACATTTGGGATATTTGTAGTTGCTGGGATTTGTAGTTCACCTACAATCAAAGAGCATGCTGAACCCCACCAATGACAGAAGGACATACATTGGGTTGTTAGGTGTCTTGTGTCCAAATTTGGTGTCAATTCGTCCAGTGGTTTTTGAGTTCTGTGAATACCACAAATGAACATTACATTGTTATTTATATAGATAGATGGATAATAGTTAGACCTGTTAGATCCTGGTTGTGTCTTCCCCTCCCTCCTCCGTCAGGCTTGATTGGGTCGAGAGTCATGCCAACACGATTGGCTTCGCCTCTCAGCAGGGCTTGGTTGACCTGTGAATTTTAGCTCCGCCACAGCTACATCTGAACACATCCAAAACTTATATCCGAATCAAGGGTATTTCCACATCAAACACACAACTCTATTGTTTACAACGAGTTGCTAGCTGAATCCCCCGAATCCCCTGAATCTGGTACACCAAAACGATATTGTGCACTCCTCTAGTCTACAATACCCTAAATCCACACTAGCTGAGGACTTCTGGGAGTAGTAAATCAAATATTAATTTTGTCCAAATTTGCATTATTAATAATTAAAAAGTCATTCTTATCCACAGCCATAAAGGCTGATCCTGGCTTACCTGATGATGTGGAATTCGTCTGTCGAGGACGTTTTGAACTTCAGCGAATATGAACCCAAGAAGGCCACAACTCTTAATATAGGGTTTCGAGGAACTCCTTGGAGATGGCGTGGCTCAGACTTTGATGTCGCAGATCCAAGTCTGGATGGATCAGAGTTGCCCCATCAGTCGTGAGCTGGCGTGATGTCTCGATTTGTCACCTGTGTCACGCTTTGCCAGTTTCCTCCCTTGTAGATCCCAAGAGATTATTCAACCACTGGCCACAAGACCAAGATCCACCCACTTGTCTTTGATCATGCCAAGATGACAAAGAAGAGAGATGAGGTAGGAGTTTGGCCTGGAGATGCCAAATGCCTACCGTGGTAGAGAGGCAATTAGAATAATAATAATAAAATGCCCTTTTAATCCTCATCATCATGTTTAAGCTTCCTGATGGCCAGAAAACCATGATGGGACAGCAGCTGAAGATCCATGAGCTGGAAAGTCCTACCTAATGAGGAATGCATTCCTAATGGTTATGTCATTGGAATAATAATGTCCTTTATCATGGTTCCATGTGGCATATTTTAGATGCGGTCTTCTACAGTGTCAATGGCAATCTTCTGTTTTAGACAATTTAGATGGTAAGACTCAAGGAGACCAGATATAGAAACCCACAAAATGATCTAGGAGACGTCATACTCTTTCCACCTGAGAAGACAACGGAAAACCTCTGAGTAAGTCTTGCCAAGAAGACCTTAGGAGAGGCTCACCATAAATTAGGGTCACCTTGAAGGCACGTAACAAACAGTATCTGGAATTAATCATGGTGTCGTACTTTGGAGACGGAAGCATCTGAGATACCAGTGGTTGAATCTACGCTGAGATATGGAAACTCGTGAGATGAGCTTGGGCAACTCTGAGAGGAAGGCAATTGCTAATCTCCTCATAATAAATATACCTAGGAGATTGTTACTGTAAGTCAGAGGTGAGTTCAAGCCATCTACTATGAAGTAGGAAATGTTAGGCCTCCTACCATGAATAGGAAACATTAGAGCAGTGGTTCTCAACCTGTGGGTCCTCAGGTGTTTTGGCCTACAACTCCCAGAAATCCCAACCAGGCAATCTTTTGTTTTAGACTATTAAGATGGTAGGACTCAAGGAGACCAGATATAAAAACCACAAAGTGATCTAGGAGACGTCATACTCTTTCCACCTCAGAAGAAGACAACGGCAAACCTCTGAGTAAGTCTTGTCAAGAAGACCTTAGGAGAGGCTCACCATAAATTAGGGTCACCTTGAAGGCACGTAACAAATAGTATCTGGAATTAATCATGGTGCCATACCTTGGAGACTGAAGTTTCTGAGATACTAGTGGTTGAATCCACGCTGAGACATAGAAACGCATGAGATGACTTGGGCGAGTCTGAGAGGAAGGCAATGGTTAATTTCCTCAGAATAAATATACCTAGGAGATTGTTACTGTAAGTCAGAGGTGAGTTCAAGGCATGAGAAACCATCTACTATGAAGTAGGAAATGTTAGGCCTCCTACCATGAATAGGAAACACTAGAGCAATGGTTCTCAACCTGTGGGTTCTCAGGTGTTTTGGCCCACAACTCCCCAGATATCCCAACCAGGCAATCTTTTGTTTTAGACTATTAAGATGGTAGGACTCAAGGAGACCAGATACAAAACCACAAAGTGATCTAGGAGACCTCATACTCTTTCCACCTGAGAAGAAGACAACAGCAAACCTCTGAGTAAGTCTTGTCAAGAAGACCTTAGGAGAGAATCACCATAAATTAGGGTCACCTTGAAGTCACATAACAAACAGTATCTGGAATTAATCATGGTGCCATACTTTGGAGACTGAAGTATCTGAGATACTAGTGGTTGAATCCATGCTGAGACATAGAAACGCATGAGATGACTTGGGCGAGTCTGAGAGGAAGGCAATGGTTAATTTCCTCAGAATAAATATACCTAGGAGATTGTTACTGTAAGTCAGAGGTGAGTTCAAGCCATCTACTATGAAGTAGGAAGTGTTAGGCCTCCTACCATGAATAGGAAACATTAGAGCAGTGGTTCTCAACCTGTGGGTCCTCAGGTGTTTTGGCCTACAACACCCAGAAATCCCAACCAGGCAATCTATTGTTTTAGACTATTAAGATGGTAGGACTCAAGGAGACCAGATATAAAAACCACAAAGTGATCTAGGAGACGTCATACTCTTTCCACCTGAGAAGAAGACAACGGCAAACCTCTGAGTAAGTCTTGTCAAGAAGACTTTAGGAGAGATTCACCATAAATTAGGGTCACCTTGAAGTCACGTAACAAACAGTATCTGGAATTAATCATGGTGCCATACTTTGGAGACTGAAGTATCTGAGATACTAGTGGTTGAATCCACGCTGAGACATAGAAACGCATGAGATGACTTGGGCGAGTCTGAGAGGAAGGCAATGGTTAATTTCCTCAGAATAAATATACCTAGGAGATTGTTACTGTAAGTCAGAGGTGAGTTCAAGGCATGAGAAACCATCTACTATGAAGTAGGAAATGTTAGGCCTCCTACCATGAATAAGAAACATTAGAGAAGTGGTTCTCAATCTTTTGGTCCTCAGGTGTTTTGGCTTACAACTCCCAGAAATCCCAACCTGTTTACCAGCTGTTAGGATTTCAGGGAGTTGAAGGCCAAAACATCTGGAGACCCACAGGTTGAGAACCATTGCATTAAAGAGTGAAGACTGACTTCGAGATGTCTCAAATCCATCCTTCTTGGGTCCCTCTGCTCTGCCCAAGTTAGCATGTCATTGTTGTTGTGTGGGATCCTAAGAGTTGCAGTTTGATAAGGTCTTTGGCCTTTTCTGTACAAGAATCTTGATGACCCATTAAACCACAAGATTCCATAGCATTGAGCAATGGCAGTTAAAGTGGAGACAACCCGTATTCATTCTACAACGTAGTTGCGCTCTCAATCCTACCCTGTGGGTGCAAACTGAATTTTTAGCCACTGGGAGGCACTCACACCTAATATAATGCCATCTTCATTCCCGTTCAGGGTGAAATAGGTCTAAGGTCGTTCTGACCAGTATGAAACGCTATAAATGACCTGGAAGAGTTGGATGTTTCAACATGGGTTGGTAAATGGACAAGGCCTATAAAACAGGAAGAAGAGGGAAAAGGAAACAGGTAGGCCTGCAGAAGAAAAGGCAAGAGTTGAGAGGACTTGGATTGAGAATTGATGGAAAGAAGAACTTCAAGATGTCCCAAATTATGTTCGATTCCATATATTCACCCATGTTCAAATACGATGAACAGAAGGAAAGTTCCTCTCCAAGATATTTCCTTTACATGGAGAACTGGACAGGGGGAGTGTGTCCCTCCTGGTTCTCTTAGACCTCTCAACAGTTTCGATATCATCGACCATGGTATCCTTCAGGACCACCTCGCAGGAATGGGACTTGGAGCTACAGTGGTTCCGTTCCTTACTAGAGGGTTGGGTCCAGGAGATGATACCATCGACCATAGTATCCTTCTGGACCACCTCGCAGGAATGGGACTTGGAGCTACAGTGGTTCCGTTCTTTACTAGAGGTTGGGTCCAGAAGGTGATACCATCGACCATAGTACCCTTCTGGACCACCTCGCAAGAATGGGACTTGGAGCTACAGTGGTTCCGTTCCTTACTAGAGGGTTGGGTCCAGGAGATGATACCATCGACCATAGTATCCTTCTGGACCACCTCGCAGGAATGGGACTTGGAGCTACAGTGGTTCCGTTCCTTACTAGAGAGTTGGGTCCAGGAGATGATACCATCGACCATAGTATCTTTCTGGGCCACCTCGCAGGAATGGGACTTGGAGCTACAGTGGTTCCGTTCCTTACTAGAGGGTTGGGTCCAGGAGATGATACCATCGACCATAGTATCCTTCTGGGCAACCTCGCAGGAATGGGACTTGGAGCTACAGTGGTTCCGTTCCTTACTAGAGAGTTGGGTCCAGGAGATGATACCATCGACCATAGTATCTTTCTGGGCCACCTCGCAGGAATGGGACTTGGAGCTACAGTGGTTCCGTTCCTTACTAGAGGGTTGGGTCCAGGAGATGATACCATCGACCATAGTATCCTTCTGGGCCACCTCGCAGGAATGGAACTTGGAGCTACAGTGGTTCCGTTCCTTACTAGAGGGTTGGGTCCAGGAGATGATACCATCGACCATAGTATCCTTCTGGGCCACCTCGCAGGAATGGGACTTGGAGCTACAGTGGTTCCGTTCCTTACTAGAGGGTTGGGTCCAGGAGATGATACCATCGACCATAGTATCCTTCTGGGCCACCTTGCAAGAATGGGACTTGGAGCTACAGTGGTTCTGTTCCTTACTAGAGGGTTGGGTCCAGAAAGTGATACCATCGACCATAGTATCCTTGCGGGCCACCTCGCAAGAATGGGACTTGGAGCTACAGTGGTTCTGTTCCTTACTAGAGGGTTGGGTCCAGAAAGTGATACCATCGACCATAATACCCTTCTGGACCACCTCGCAGGAATGGGACTTGGAGCTACAGTGGTTCCGTTCCTTACTAGAGGGTTGGGTCCAGAATGGCCATGGAGTCGAGCTTTGGGTCTCCTGCTCGACCCCCATGGTTGTTGTCTTGTGGGGTCCCTCAGAGATCAATTTCATCCCCCATATTGTTTAACATCTACATGAAACTGCTGGGAGAGATCATCTGGAGTTTTGAAGTTTGGTACACAGTTGACATCCAACTCTATTAACTTTTTTTCCACCTGATGCCAAGAATAATGTCCTGATCCTGAAGCAATGCCAGTCAGATGTGATGGGCTGAATGAGGATGAACAAATTGAAACAACAGACAAGACAGACTACTGGTCAGTCGTAGGGCTGATCAGGGTATGGGGTTGCAACCTGTACTAGATGGGGTCACACTCTAGGGGTTCACAGTGGTCCTTGGTCAGTTGGTTTCTGGTAAAGTGGTCCCTGGTCACAGTGGTCCTTGGTCAAGTGGTTCCTGGTCAAGCTGTCTCTGATCACAGTGGTCCCTGGTCAAGTGGTTCCTGGTCAAATACTCCCTGGTCAAGTTGTTTCTGGTAAAGTGGTTCCTGGTCAAAGTGGCCCTTGGTCAAGTGGTCTCTGATCACAGTGGTCCCTGGTCAAGTGGTTCCTGGTCAAATACTCCCTGGTCACAGTGGTCCCTGGTCAAATACTCCCTGGTCAAGTTGTTTCTGGTAAAGTGGTTCCTGGTCAAAGTGGCCCTTGGTCACACTGGTCCTTGGTCACAGTGGTCCTTGGTCAAGTGATTCCTGATAAACTGGTTCCTGGTCACAGTGGTCCCTGGTCAAGTAGTCCCTAGTCAAGTTGTTTCCGGTAAAGTGGTCCCTGGTCAAAGTGGCCCCTGGTCACACAGGTCCTTGGTTACAGTGGTCCTTGGTCAAGTGGTCCCTGGTCACAGTGGTCCTTGGTCAAGTGGTCCCTGGTTACAGTGGTCCCTGGTCAAGTGGTTCCTGGTCAAGTGATCTCTGATCAAAAAAATGTTGGGAATCACTGCCCTAATCAGTTCAGGCCCAGCCTACTTGAGGGACCGCATCTCCTCCTACCAGCCCAAACAAACCCTGAGACCATCAGAAGAGGTCCTTCTCTTGGTCCCGTCACCATCACAAGCACGGTTGGTGGGAATGAGAGAGAGGGCCTTCTCAGTGGTGGCCCTGCAACTCTGGAACTCTCTTCCCAAAGAGGTGCGATTAGCCCCCTCTCTACTGGCCATGAACAGGTCAAACCTTTCTGTGGAAGCAGACCTTTCCCAATTACCTATAACAGGAAATGATCAGGCTGCGATGGGTAAGCATATCAATGAAGACTATCTCAAACTTGACAACGTATACACGACCTAAACAAAGAGAACTTTAGGATTTTTAATGATTTTTTTTATATTCTTCTGAAATGAGAGACCTTTTACATCGTTTGGATGTACATAATTCTGGAAATGAGGCAACCTTTCCAACATTGCTGAGGGACAAATCCATAACTGTCAACAGGGTTGCCTTCTAGCATTATGAGATATACAGGTGATAGGAAATTAGATCTCTCCAATCATCATCACTAGCCTTTGGCCAATGTTTGTCCTTCCCAAAATTTGCCTTCTTTTTTCTTCCTTCCAGCATTAATACAAGATATTCTGGATCGTTCTTGGTAAAACAATCCTCAAGCTTCTCAGGGCTTGGCTGGGATGTTTCCTTAAGAATGTGGACCTCTAGATTAAGTTGAGGAATTTCAACCAGAAGCGAACACTTAGGCAGAAAAACAAGCTTAATCCTTCCTCATTTCCTGGAAAACAAGCTTATTTCTTCCTCGTTTCCTGGATTTTGTCTTTTCAGGGCTGTATAAAAAGATTATCTCTGCTTACTTTGACTTCTTTTTCCTACCTTTCCCTTTTGGAGTTGGGTAAGTTGGGTTCTCTTGTCTTCATGTTGCGATATCATAGTCTTAAGCATTGTGGAAGGATATTTAAGCTAAAGAAAAAGGGGTCTGATGGAAAAGAATTATGCTAGTTCTGAATTTTGCTGATGTGGTGGTCAACTAAGATCTTAGAACTTTTGAGGGCAATCTCTGAAGGTCTCAGTCTGTTGAGATCATAGAAGGCTGATCATCCAACATAGCAAATTACCTTCTTGAAGAAGGCTTGGATCCAGTTGTTAGTTCAACGTAGAGTAGACCAGTTCCACCAGTGGGATTTACTTATGTGTTGAATCAGCAAGCAACAACTCATTCAATAGTCAAACTCTAGTTGGGTCTGATCAATAACATTAAGGAATTTTAGTTTATTTTGAGGTAGGCCAAGCATTCGTAGAATCATGTAGTTGGGAGAGACTACATGGGCCATCTGATCCAGAAGTGGATTTAGATGTCCATGGAAAGTCACAAGAAGGAACTGAAGCCCAAGTATGTTGATGTTTTCAACATTGTATGTGAATTCTCATATTTGGTTGTATAGTCAACCCTCTACATTAGCACTTTTGACTTCTTGGGACTTGTTTACTCATGAATTTAGTTGAAAATGTTCCCTGAGAACTTCTAGGTCCTCCAATGTGACCTTATGATCAACTTCCTCCAATCCTGCATGGGAGAACTAGAGCTTTCTAGAGAAAACACGTCTCCAGAGAAGAACCGTCCATCTTACAACTAGATATCCTGATTTTCTAGCACTTGTTGAAGCTTTCATAAACTGTACATTTTTGGAAAGGATTCATCCTACTTACTATTTTCTAGTGTAAGCGTGTACTTCAGAGAGGACACAGAACTGCAAGATGAGTTGCTGTGGCTGCTGTGGAGGACGCAACAGGGGTGGTCACATTATCTGTGTGGGTGGACAGCCCTACCTCATATCTTCTGGATCGTCTTCATGCTGTGGATCGGGATCCAGATCAGGATCGTGTTGTGATTGCTGTGGATCGGGATCCTGCTGTGGTTGCTGCGGTTCTTCTAGACCCTCTCCCAGAATCATATGCCTCCAACCCAGGATGAGGAATTGTGCTCCGATGATAGGATGCTGAACCCTACATGTGTCAATGAAATACTACTAGAGGAAACCGGGATGACTTGCAAACCAATGTGGTGAAGCTCACTCTGGTCAACCCTGAGCTTAGTTGGTTGCTCACACTATGCATGGCTCTTCATCTACCAACCTAGCTTGCTCTTTCTCCCCCTTCCTGTACTCACTGATAGAAAGAATGAAATTATAATAAAGCTTGCATCTAAACAAATGAAGTATATCAGTTCGATATCCACCCTCTGGAACCCTGGACATGTAGATTGGTGATGTCCTTAGACATATCTTTCAGAGATCTCTAATAGTTTAGGTGAATGAACTTCAGCAGAGCTCCATGGGGCTACTTGATGTGGGAGATTATTCCTCCCAATGTGCTAGGGCAGCGGTTCTCAACCTAGGGGTCGCGACCCCCAAAGGGGTCGCTGGGCCATTTTCCGGGGGTTGGGAAGCTGCCTCGGTTGGACCTGCCTCCTCCAAAATGGCTGCCAGCTCCTGTGCAAGCCAAACAGCCAGGTGATTCTGGTTGGCTCCTCCTCCTCTTCCTACAGGGCTGCAGGGAGTCAGGAGGAGGAGCTTGGAGGCAAAGGTGCAAGGGGGAGCCTCTCGCCTCCTCTGGCCTCGGAGGATGTGAGGGGGGAGCATAAGGTCCTCCGCATGGCCACGGCCATGGGGGGGGGGCATTCCTCACTCGCCTCTTGCCTCCTCCAGCCTCAGAGGGCACAAGGGGCGAGCATAAGGTCCTCCGCATGGCCATGGCCATGGGGGGGGGGCATTCCCTACTCGCCTCTCACCTCCTCCAGCCTCAGAGGGCACAAGGAGCGAGCATAAGGTCCTCCGCATGGCCACGGCCATGGGGGGGGGGGCATTCCCCACTCGCCTCTCGCCTCCTCCAGCCTCAGAGGGCACAAGGGGTGAGCATAAGGTCCTCCACATGGCCACGGCCATGGGGGGCATTCCCCACTCGCCTCTCGCCTCCTCCAGCCTCGGAGGGCACAAGGGGCGAGCATAAGGTCCTCCGCATGGCCACGGCCATGGGGGGGGGGATTTCCCGCTTGCCTACTCTGGCCTCAGAGGGTGTAAGGGGCGAGCGTAAGGCCCTCCGCATGGCCACGGCCATGGGGGGCATTCCCCACTTGCCTCTCGCCTCCTCCGGCCTCGGAGGGTGCAATTAGGCGAGCATAAGGTCCTCCACATGGCCACAGCCATGGGGGGGGGCTTCCCTGCTCGCCTCTCACCTCCTCCGGTCTTGGAGGGCGCGAGGGATGAGGGGCGAGCATAAGGCCCTCTGCATGGCCACGGTCATGCGTCGGGCCTTCCCTGCTCACCTCTTACCTTCTCTGGCCTCAGAAATGGCCTCAGAAATGGCAAAGGGCTCCCAGCCCTCTTCGCCGCGCGCTCCTGTGAGGAGAGGGACAACATTGGCAAGGAATTGAAGGTAGTGCAAATCTCATCTATTTTACATGCTTCCCCCAAACCTTCTAGTATTTTCTGTTTGTCCTGGAAGTCCTGTATGCCAAGTTTGGTTCAATTCTATTATTGGTGGAGCTCTGAATGCTCTTTGGTGCCTGGTGAACTATAAATCCGCACAACTGTAATTCCCAAAGGTCACGGTCTACTTTCCCCAAACCCCTCCAGTATTTTCTGTTGGTCATGGAGGTTCTGTGTGCCAAGTTTAGTCCAGGTCAGATCAACAATTGTTAAGGTTGTATGAAACTTGGATAAGTGTACACCTGAGACATTGAAAGTACTCACTTTGCTGGTTTTCTGGTTCCACAGACCAGATAATGCCACCAAAGAAGCAATGGTCTTGCCATCAAACCTTCTAATTCCCACAGGAAATAGCAATTACAATCAGGAATTACAAATATGGAATTACAACCCCCTAATTCCAAATGAAAGGGAGATGCCCTCTCTCAGCTTAGTGAATGTGGCTCTGCTGCAAAGTAAGGGATGTAATGAACTTGGTCCAGAGGGGATTTGGGTGTGATGCAAATAGGTCAAAAAACACCTCCTGGGCCACTCTTCAAATTAATGCATGAGACATGAACCAAGTCATGGATTGTAGTCTACATCGTCCTCTTTCCATTATTGCGACTCTGCCCCCAACTGACTTGACCATGCTTGGTGCTGTGAGTAGGTTGGACCGAAGTCAATGCCAGGTTCAGTAAATCCTTCAGCCAAAGTTATTGTTCCTGTTCAATTTCAGGTCTGATTCATTCCATATGGCATATAATGTGAGAGATGAACATGGTCGTACAATGGTATACTAGTCAACTCATACTCAAAAGAGATATGAATGGAGGCAAATAAAGAAGACGTTATGATCTGCGTGAAAGCTGAGGAATGGATCATCTAAGCATCTAAGGACCCTACGTCAACAGTGTGATGCAGAACCTCATATATGATTCTAGGCTACATCCATAGGAGTCTAATGTCTAGATCAGTGGTTCTCAACCTATGGGTCCCTAGATGTTTTGGCCTTCATCTCCCAGAAATACTAACAGCTGATAAACTGGGAGTTGTAGGCCAAAACACTTGAGGACCTACAGGTTGAAAGCTGAGGAATGGATCATCTAAGCATCTAAGGACCCTGCAGATGGAGATCTACGTCAACAGTGTGATGCAGAACCTCATATATGATTCTAGGCTACATCCATAGGAGTCTAGTGTCTAGATCAGTGGTTCTCAACCTATGGGTCACTAGATGTTTTGGCCTTCATCTCCCAGAAATCCTAACAGCTGGCAAACTGGGAGTTGTAGGCCAAAACACTTGAGAACCTACAGGTTGAAAGCGGAGGAATGGATCATCTAAGCATCTAAGGACCCTACAGATGGAGATCTACGTCAACAGTGTGATGCAGAACCTCATATATGATTCTAGGCTACATCCATAGGAGTATAGTGTCTAGATCAGTGGTTCTCAACCTATGGGTCCGAAGATGTTTTGGCCTTCATCTCCCAGAAATCCTAACATCTGGTAATCTGGGAGTTGTAGGCCAAAACACCTGACGACCCACAGGTTGAGAACCACTGATCTAGACACTAGACTCCTATGGATGTAGCCTAGAATCATATATAAGGTTCTGCATCACACTGTTGAAGTAGATCTCCATCTGTAGGGTCCTTAGATGCTTAAATGATCCATTTCTCAGCTCTCACACAGATCATAACATCTTCTTTATTAGCCTCCATTCATATCTCTTATAAGTATGAGTTGACCAGTGTACCATAGTATGACCACATCACCTGGGTCGGCTATGTCTTCCTTCAGTCTAGACCAGTGGTTCTCAACATGGTTGTACAATGGTAAATTGGTCAACTCATACTCAAAAGAGATATGAATGGAGGTGAATCTTGTCTCCTGCCTATGTCATCAGTTGGGGACCCCTCCCCCCAGCACCAACTGCTGCTCTGGGGCCAAAGTGAAGAGAAGGGGGGGACCAGGGGACAATTCCATCTTGTCTCCTGCATATATTATCAGCTGGGGACCCCTCCCCCCAGCACCAACTGCCGCTCTTTGGCCAGAGTGAAGAGAGATGGGGCCAGGGAACAGTTCCATCTTGTCTCCTGCATATTTCACCAACTGCTGCTCTGGGGCCAAAGCGAAGAGAGAGGGGACCAGGGGACAGTTCCATCTTGTCTCCTGCATATGTCATCAGCTGGGGACCCCTCCCCCCAGCACCAACTGCCACTCTGGGCCAAAGTGAATAGAGAGGGGGGGCAGGGGACAGTTCCATCTTGTCTCCTGCATATGTCATCAGTTGGGGACCCCCCCCTCCAGCACCAACTGCTGTTCTGTGCCAGAGTGAAGAGAGAGGGGGCCAGGGGACAGTTCCATCTTGTCCCCTGCATATGTCATCAGTTGGGGACCCCCCCCTCCAGCACCAACTGCTGCTCTGGGCCAGAGTGAAGAGAGAGGGGGCCAGGGGACAGTTCCATCTTGTCTCCTGCATATATCATCAGTTGGGGACCCCTCCCCCCAGCACCAAATGCCGCTCTGGGCCAGAGTGAAAAGAGAGGGGGGCAGGGGACAGTTCCATCTTGTCTCCTGCATATGTCATCAGTTGAGGATCCAATCCCCCAGCACCAACTGCTGCTCTGGGCCAGAGTGAAGAGAGAGGGGGCCAGGGGATAGTTCCATCTTGTCTCCTGCATATGTCATCAGTTGAGGATCCCTTCCCCCAGCATCGACTGACGCTCTGGGCCAGAGTGAAGAGAGAGGGGGCCAGGAGACAGTTCCATCTTGTCTCCTGCATATGTCATCTGCTGGGGACCCCTCCCCCCTACACCAACTGCTGCTCTGGGCCAGACTGAAGAGAAAGGGGGCCAGGGGACAGTTCCATCTTGTCTCCTGCATATGTCATCAGCTGGGGACCCCTCCCCCAGCACCAATTGTTGCTCTGGGGCCAAAGTGAAGAGAGGGGGGACTAGGGGACAGTTCCATCTTGTCTCCTGCATATGTCATCCACTGGGGACCCCTCCCCCCCAGCACCAACTGCCGCTCTGGGCCAGAGTGAAGAGGGAGGGGGACGGGGGACAGTTCCATCTTGTCTCCTGCATACATCATCAGTTGGGGCCTCTCCTCCCAGCACCAACTGCTGCTCTGGGGTCTGAGTGAAGAGAGAGGGGTCCAGGGGACAGTTCCATCTTGTCTCCTGCATATGTCATCAGCTGGGGACCCCTCCCCCAGCACCAACTGCTGCTCTGGGCCAGAGTGAAGAGAGGGGGGGGCAGGGGACAGTTCCATCTTGTCTCCTGCATACATCATCAGTTGGGGCCTCTCCTCCCAGCACCAACTGCTGCTCTGGGCCAGAGTGAAGAGAGAGGGGCCAGGGGACAGTTCCATCTTGTCTCCTGCATATGTCATCAGCTGGGGACCCCTCCCCCAGCACCAACTGCTGCTCTGGGGCCAGAGTGAAGAGAGGGGGGGGCAGGGGACAGTTCCATCTTGTCTCCTGCATACATCATCAGTTGGGGCCTCTCCTCCCAGCACCAACTGCTGCTCTGGGCCAGAGTGAAGAGAGAGGGGCCAGGGGACAGTTCCATCTTGTCTCCTGCATATGTCATCAGCTGGGGACCCCTCCCCCAGCACCAACTGCTGCTCTGGGGCCAGAGTGAAGAGAGGGGGGGGGCAGGGGACAGTTCCATCTTGTCTCCTGCATATGTCATCAGATGAGGATCCTTTCTCCCAGCATCATCTGTCGCTCTAGGCCAGAGTGACGAAAGAGGGGGCCAGGGGACAGTTCCATCTTGTCTCCTGCATATGTCATCAGCTGGGGACCCCTCCCCCAGCACCAACTGTCCTTCTGGGCCTGAGTGAAGAGAGAGGGGGCCAGGGGACAGTTCCATCTTGTCTCCTGCATATGTCATCAGTTGGGGACCCCTCCCCCAGCACCAACTGTCGTTCTGGGCCAGAGTGAAGAGAGAGGGGGCCAGGGGACAGTTCCATCTTGTCTCCTGCATATGTCATCTATTGGGGACCTCTCCCCCAGCACCAACTGCTGCTCTGGGCCAGAGTGAAGAGAGAGGGGGGCAGGGGACAGTTCCATCTTGTCTCCTGCATAGGTCATCAGCTGGGGACCCCTCCCGCAGCACCAACTGTCGTTCTGGGCCAGAGTGAAGAGAGAGGGGGCCAGGGGACAGTTCCATGTTGTCTCCTGCATATGTCATCAGTTGGGGACCCCTCCCCCAGCACCAACTGTCGTTCTGGGCCAGAGTGAAGAGAGAGGGGGCCAGGGGATAGTTCCATCTTGTCTCCTGCATATGTCATCAGTTGGGGACCCCTCCCCCAGCACCAACTGTCGTTCTGGGCCTGAGTGAAGAGAGAGGGGGCCAGGGGATAGTTCCATCTTGTCTCCTGCATATGTCATCAGTTGGGGACCCCTCCCCCAGCACCAACTGTCGTTCTGGGCCAGAGTGAAGAGTGAGGGGACCAGGGGACAGTTCCATCTTGTCTCCCGCATATGTCATCAGTTGGGGACCCCTCCCCCCAGCACCAACTGCTGCTCAGGGCCAGAGTGAAGAGAGAGGGGGCCAGGGGACAGTTCCATCTTGTCTCCTGCATATGTCATCAATCAGGGACCCCTCCCCCCAGTACCAACTTCTACTCTGGGCCAGAGTGAAGAAAGAGTGGCCAGAGGACAGTTCCATCTTGTCTCCTGCATATGTCATCATTGGTTGGCAGCATTTGCCCATCCCAAATAAGGAGTCAGATTACATCCTACTGATTGTTATGTGCTCTCATTCTTGGCTCTATTTTAGGCACTGATTGCAGACATTTATCAACAACATTTTTGTGTAATTTAATTTTTTTTTGTATTTTTATTAAACACAAAGAACAACAACAATTTCCATACCATACAAAGCATGCGTAAGGCTCAATGTGAATGGATTGAAAACTATTTTAACACATAATACTAAGAAAAACAAAGCAGGGGAAGCAGTAGAGTTAATTTGCATAATTTGCATTCTTAAAATACTAATCTAACACAGACTTGACTATCAAATTGTCGACAGAGCTAAGAAACATAGGATAACACCTATTTAAGATAATTTCTAGTGTTTATCAAACCCTACAATTGAGGACCTGTTTCAATCATCTCCTATATATGCAAATGATATCACATTAATGCTTTGTGCAAATGAGAAAGAGAGAGAAAGGAAGAGAGAGAGGACATTCAGGTTGCATCTACATCAGTGGTGCTCAACCTGTGGGTCTTGTTTCGGCCTTCAACTCCCATAAATCTTAACAGTTCGTAATCTGGCTGGGATTTCTGGGAGTTGTAGTCCAAAACACCTGGGGACGCACAGGTTGAGGACCACTGATCTAGATGATAGGAGGAATTCACTATAACTGCCCTGTAATGTGAATCCTGGGAGTTGTAGTTGACCCTCTTTGGCCAAGAAGACCTTTCAAAACCACAACTCCCATGATCCATTACTTTGAGCCTTAAGGTGGGACCAATCTGCCTTCTTTCCACAGTGTAGGTGAGCCCTCAAAACAACCTTCAATCCTCACTGACACACTCATGGTGAACTTCCACAGGTTTGCAATATTTCAGCAATGGGGACCACCGGTAGTCCATGGAGAATTGTTGCACGATGGGGCGCGTGATGGTTATGTCGTTGGATTCGGGTGAGCCGTTGTCACAACCATAGGATGGCTCTTTGCCGCAGCCTGTTGATGGTTTGTTCCCACTCCAATCTAGGGCTGCCCCAATGTTTTCCCCGATTCTCCATTCCATTTTGCACTGCTGGATATCACAATCTCTCCAAGTCATGATTCCATAATTTTCATTGGCAGTGGGCAGAGGATTGTGGTCATGGTTAGCCATCTCCTCCATTGGCTTCCCTTCGGTGGCTTCTAAATTAACATTTCCGTGGTCCCCATCCGTGTCTCCTGAACCTTCCTTTGGAGTTGGGTCTTCCTGCTCGATCCCATTGCTATCGTTTCCACAGAACACAGAAGGTGGGTTGACTTGGATCTTCTCTGGAGGTTCTCTTTCAACCTCAACCAGGTTTGGGTTCCCATCAGATAGAAGGACATCTCCATTACCGGTCATCGCTTCTGAAGTCTGCTTTCGGATGATGAGAATCCGCGGAGTTTTGCAGAGAAAGTTTGTTGGTTTCGTGGCACTGGGAGAGTCTTTGGCATCCATTGTTCCCAGCAATGGAGGTGATATCCCTAAAGAAAGAAACAACATATTTGAAGGACACAGCGGAAGAAGGTTCCAGACGAACGAGAGAAGAAGGAAATATCTTCGGATGCCTCTACAACAGTGTTTCTCAACCTGGGGGTCAGGACCCCGGGTTGTCAGAGGGGTCGCCAAAAACCATCAGAAAGTATTTTCCAGGTTGTTGTAGGTTTTTCCGGGCTATATGGCCATGTTCTAGAGCAGTGGTTCTCAACCTGGGGGTCACGACCCCCAGGGGGGTCGTAAGGCCATTTTGGAGGGGTTGCGAGGCCACCTCCTTTGACCCTGCCCCCTCCTCAAAATGGGCTATATGGCCATGTTCTAGAGCAGTAGTTCTCAACCTGGGGGTCACGACCCCCAGGGGGGTCGTAAGGCCATTTTGGAGGGGTTGTGAGGCCACCTCCTTTGACCCTGCCCCCTCCTCAAAATGGGCTATATGGCCATGTTCTAGAGCAGTGGTTCTCAACCTGGGGGTCGCGACCCCCAGGGGAGTTGTAAGGCCATTTTGGAGGGGTTGCGAGGCCACCTCCTTTGACCCTGCCCCCTCCTCAAAATGGGCTATATGGCCATGTTCTAGAGCAGTGGTTCTCAACCTGGGGGTCACGACCCCCAGGGGGGTCGTAAGGTCATTTTGGAGGGGTTGTGAGGCCACCTCCTTTGACCCTGCCCCCTCCTCAAAATGGGCTATATGGCCATGTTCTAGAGCAGTGGTTCTCAACCTGGGGGTCACGACCCCCAGGGGGGTCGTAAGGCCATTTTGGAGGGGTTGTGAGGCCACCTCCTTTGACCCTGCCCCCTCCTCAAAATGGGCTATATGGCCATGTTCTAGAGCAGTGGTTCTCAACCTGGGGGTCACGACCCCCAGGGGGGTCGTAAGGCCATTTTGGAGGGGTTGTGAGGCCACCTCCTTTGACCCTGCCCCCTCCTCAAAATGGGCTATATGGCCATGTTCTAGAGCAGTGGTTCTCAACCTGGGGGTCGCGACCCCCAGGGGGGTCGTAAGGCCATTTTGGAGGGGTTGCGAGGCCACCTCCTTTGACCCTGCCCCCTCCTCAAAATGGGCTATATGGCCATGTTCTAGAGCAGTGGTTCTCAACCTGGGGGTCACGACCCCCAGGGGGGTCGTAAGGCCATTTTGGAGGGGTTGCGAGGCCACCTCCTTTGACCCTGCCCCCTCCTCAAAATGGGCTATATGGCCATGTTCTAGAGCAGTGGTTCTCAACCTGGGGGTCACGACCCCCAGGGGGGTCGTAAGGCCATTTTGGAGGGGTTGTGAGGCCACCTCCTTTGACCCTGCCCCCTCCTCAAAATGGGCTATATGGCCATGTTCTAGAGCAGTGGTTCTCAACCTGGGGGTCGCGACCCCCAGGGGGGTCGTAAGGCCATTTTGGAGGGGTTGCGAGGCCACCTCCTTTGACCCTGCCCCCTCCTCAAAATGGGCTATATGGCCATGTTCTAGAGCAGTGGTTCTCAACCTGGGGGTCACGACCCCCAGGGGGGTCGTAAGGCCATTTTGGAGGGGTTGCGAGGCCACCTCCTTTGACCCTGCCCCCTCCTCAAAATGGGCTATATGGCCATGTTCTAGAGCAGTGGTTCTCAACCTGGGGGTCACGACCCCCAGGGGGGTCGTAAGGCCATTTTGGAGGGGTTGTGAGGCCACCTCCTTTGACCCTGCCCCCTCCTCAAAATGGGCTATATGGCCATGTTCTAGAGCAGTGGTTCTCAACCTGGGGGTCGCGACCCCCAGGGGGGTCGTAAGGCCATTTTGGAGGGGTTGTGAGGCCACCTCCTTTGACCCTGCCCCCTCCTCAAAATGGGCTATATGGCCATGTTCTAGAGCAGTGGTTCTCAACCTGGGGGTCACGACCCCCAGGGGGGTCGTAAGGCCATTTTGGAGGGGTTGCGAGGCCACCTCCTTTGACCCTGCCCCCTCCTCAAAATGGGCTATATGGCCATGTTCTAGAGCAGTGGTTCTCAACCTGGGGGTCACGACCCCCAGGGGGGTCGTAAGGCCATTTTGGAGGGGTTGCGAGGCCACCTCCTTTGACCCTGCCCCCTCCTCAAAATGGGCTATATGGCCATGTTCTAGAGCAGTGGTTCTCAACCTGGGGGTCACGACCCCCAGGGGGGTCGTAAGGCCATTTTGGAGGGGTTGCGAGGCCACCTCCTTTGACCCTGCCCCCTCCTCAAAATGGGCTATATGGCCATGTTCTAGAGCAGTGGTTCTCAACCTGGGGGTCACGACCCCCAGGGGGGTCGTAAGGCCATTTTGGAGGGGTTGCGAGGCCACCTCCTTTGACCCTGCCCCCTCCTCAAAATGGGCTATATGGCCATGTTCTAGAGCAGTGGTTCTCAACCTGGGGGTCACGACCCCCAGGGGGGTCGTAAGGCCATTTTGGAGGGGTTGCGAGGCCACCTCCTTTGACCCTGCCCCCTCCTCAAAATGGGCTATATGGCCATGTTCTAGAGCAGTGGTTCTCAACCTGGGGGTCACGACCCCCAGGGGGGTCGTAAGGCCATTTTGGAGGGGTTGTGAGGCCACCTCCTTTGACCCTGCCCCCTCCTCAAAATGGGCTATATGGCCATGTTCTAGAGCAGTGGTTCTCAACCTGGGGGTCGCGACCCCCAGGGGGGTCGTAAGGCCATTTTGGAGGGGTTGTGAGGCCACCTCCTTTGACCCTGCCCCCTCCTCAAAATGGGCTATATGGCCATGTTCTAGAGCAGTGGTTCTCAACCTGGGGGTCACGACCCCCAGGGGGGTCGTAAGGCCATTTTGGAGGGGTTGCGAGGCCACCTCCTTTGACCCTGCCCCCTCCTCAAAATGGGCTATATGGCCATGTTCTAGAGCAGTGGTTCTCAACCTGGGGGTCACGACCCCCAGGGGGGTCGTAAGGCCATTTTGGAGGGGTTGCGAGGCCACCTCCTTTGACCCTGCCCCCTCCTCAAAATGGGCTATATGGCCATGTTCTAGAGCAGTGGTTCTCAACCTGGGGGTCACGACCCCCAGGGGGGTCGTAAGGCCATTTTGGAGGGGTTGCGAGGCCACCTCCTTTGACCCTGCCCCCTCCTCAAAATGGGCTATATGGCCATGTTCTAGAGCAGTGGTTCTCAACCTGGGGGTCACGACCCCCAGGGGGGTCGTAAGGCCATTTTGGAGGGGTTGTGAGGCCACCTCCTTTGACCCTGCCCCCTCCTCAAAATGGGCTATATGGCCATGTTCTAGAGCAGTGGTTCTCAACCTGGGGGTCACGACCCCCAGGGGGGTCGTAAGGCCATTTTGGAGGGGTTGTGAGGCCACCTCCTTTGACCCTGCCCCCTCCTCAAAATGGGCTATATGGCCATGTTCTAGAGCAGTGGTTCTCAACCTGGGGGTCACGACCCCCAGGGGGGTCGTAAGGCCATTTTGGAGGGGTTGCGAGGCCACCTCCTTTGACCCTGCCCCCTCCTCAAAATGGGCTATATGGCCATGTTCTAGAGCAGTGGTTCTCAACCTGGGGGTCACGACCCCCAGGGGGGTCGTAAGGCCATTTTGGAGGGGTTGTGAGGCCACCTCCTTTGACCCTGCCCCCTCCTCAAAATGGGCTATATGGCCATGTTCTAGAGCAGTGGTTCTCAACCTGGGGGTCACGACCCCCAGGGGGGTCGTAAGGCCATTTTGGAGGGGTTGTGAGGCCACCTCCTTTGACCCTGCCCCCTCCTCAAAATGGGCTATATGGCCATGTTCTAGAGCAGTGGTTCTCAACCTGGGGGTCACGACCCCCAGGGGGGTCGTAAGGCCATTTTGGAGGGGTTGTGAGGCCACCTCCTTTGACCCTGCCCCCTCCTCAAAATGGGCTATATGGCCATGTTCTAGAGCAGTGGTTCTCAACCTGGGGGTCACGACCCCCAGGGGGGTCGTAAGGCCATTTTGGAGGGGTTGTGAGGCCACCTCCTTTGACCCTGCCCCCTCCTCAAAATGGGCTATATGGCCATGTTCTAGAGCAGTGGTTCTCAACCTGGGGGTCACGACCCCCAGGGGGGTCGTAAGGCCATTTTGGAGGGGTTGCGAGGCCACCTCCTTTGACCCTGCCCCCTCCTCAAAATGGGCTATATGGCCATGTTCTAGAGCAGTGGTTCTCAACCTGGGGGTCGTGACCCCCAGGGGGGTCGTAAGGCCATTTTGGAGGGGTTGCGAGGCCACCTCCTTTGACCCTGCCCCCTCCTCAAAATGGCTCCCCACAGGGCCCAGGCTCCACCTCGGAGCCTGGGTCACCCGGCTCATGCCCCCCGAGCCGGGCGACCCAGGTCTGTGGAAGTCAGAGCTCAATCGTTTGAAGGTACTGCAGATCCCATCATCCATTGTCCAACCTCCTCAAAACATGTTGTTTTTGTGATTAATCACTATGCTTTAATTATGTTCAATTTGTAAACAATGAAAATACATTTACATTACGATTCATAAAAGTAGCAAAATTACAGTTATGAAGTAGCAACGAAAATAATTTTATGGTTGGGGGTCACCACAACATGAGGAACTGTATTTAGGGGTCACAGCATTAGAAAGATTGAGAAACACTGTTCTAGAGGCATTTTCTCCTGA
Organism: Anolis sagrei; assembly: GCF_037176765.1. Classification (NCBI taxonomy): domain Eukaryota; kingdom Metazoa; phylum Chordata; class Lepidosauria; order Squamata; family Anolidae; genus Anolis; species Anolis sagrei. The sequence goes on from NC_090032.1 coordinate 2,202,683, forward strand.
CGTTTCACCTGCATCTATGGCAAGCATCCTCAGAGGTAGTGAGGTCTGTTGGAACTAGGAAAACTGGGTTTATATGTCTGTGGAATGACCAAGGTGGGACAAAGGACTTTTGTCTGCTGGAGCTAGGTGTGAATGTTTCAACTGACCATCTTGATTCATTCACATCTTGAAACATTCACATCATTCACATCTTGAAACATTCACACCTAGCTCCAGCAGACAAAAGTCCTTTGTCCCACTCTGGTCATTCCACAGATATATAAACCCAGTTTTCCTACTTCCAACAGACCTCACTACCTCTGAGGATGCTTGCCATAGATGCAGGTGAAACGTCAGGAGAAAATGCCTCTAGAACAGTGCTTCTCAACCTTCCTAATACCGTGACCCCTTAATTCAGTTCTTCAGGTTGTGGTGACCCCCCAACCATAACATTATTTTCATTGCCATTTCACAACTGTGGTTTTGCTACTGTCGTAAATCGTAACGTAAACATCTGATATGTAGGATATGTTTTCATTCATAGGACCACATTTGGCACAAATACTCAATATGTCCAAATTTGGATACTGGTGAAGTTGGGGAGGGGATTGATTTTATCATTTGGGAGTTGTAGTTGCTGGGATTTATAGTTCGCCTACAATCAAAGAGCATTCTGAACTCTACCAATGATGGAATTGGACCAAATACGGCACACACAATGCCCACAACCAAAATACAAGAATTGATTGGTGAGCATTGACCTTGAGTTTTGGAATTGTAGTTCACCTACATCCCAAGACCACTGTGGACTCAAACAATGTTGGATCTGAACCAAACTTGGCACAAACACTCTATATGCCCAAATGCAAACACTGGTGGAGTTTGGGGAAAATAGACCTTGACAGTTGGGAGTTGTAGTCGTTGGGATTTATAGTTCACATACAATCAAAGAGCATTCTGAACTCCACCAATGATGGAATTGGACCAAATACGGCACACACAATGCCCACAACCAAAATACAAGAACTGATTGGTGAGCATTGACCTTGAGTTTTGGAGTTGTAGTTCACCTACATCCAGAGAGCAGTGTAGACTCAAACAATGATAGATCTGGACCAAACTTGGTACAAGTACTCAATATGCCCAAATGTGAAAACTGGTGGAATTTGGGGAAAATAGACCTTGACATTTGGGACTTGTAGTTGCTGGGATTTATAGTTCACCTAAAATCAAAGAGCTTTCCGAACCCCACCAAGGATAGAATTGGCTCAAACTTTCCACACGGAATCCCCATGACCAACAGAAAATACTGTGTTTTCTGATAGTCTTTGGTGACCCCTTTGACACCCCCTCGCGACCCCCTCAGGGGTCCCGACCCCCAGGTTGAGAAACACTGCTCTAGAACATGGCCATATAGCCCGGAAAAACCTACAACAATCCAGTGATTCCGGCCATGAAAGCCTTCGACAATACAAAGTATTTTCCATTAGTGATGGTGGGTTCTGTGTGGGAAGTTTGGCCCAATTCTATTGTTGGTGAGGTTCAGAACGCTCTTTGATTATAGGTGAACTATAAATCCCAGCAACTACAACTCACAAATATCAAGGTCTATGTTCTCCAAACTCCACCTGTGTTCACATTTGGGAATGTTGAGGATTCGTGCCAAGTTTGTGGACACAAACAATCCATCATGGTTTGAGTCCACAGTGCTCTCTGGATGTAGGTGAACTACAACTCCCAAACTCAAGGTCAATGCCCACCAACCCTTTCAGTATTTTCTGTTGGTCATGGGAGTTCTGTGTGCCAAGTTTGGTTCAATTCCATTGTTGGTGGGTTTCAGAATGCTCTTTGATTGTAGGTTAACTATAAACCCCAGCAACTACAACTCCCAAAGGACAAAATCAATCCCCCCCCCATCCCCAAATACCCAATATGCCCAAATTTGGATACTGATGGGGATGGGCATAATGGGTATTTGTGCCAAATTTGGTCCAGTGAATGAAAATACATCCTGAATATCAGATATTTACATTGCAATTCACAACAGTAGCAAAATTACAGTTATGAAGTAGCAATGAAAATAATGTTATGGTTGGGGGTCAGCACAACACGAGGGACTATACTAAGGGGTCACGGCATTAGAAAGGTTGAGAACCACTGCTCTACAATGTAGAATGAATGGTGTTTGGCACCATCTGAACTGCCATGCTTCAATGTGATAATATCATGTAGATTTCAAAGTGAGTTTGTATGTTTAAAAATGCAATGCTGAGTGCCGAGGGTATTCCTGTGTGGAAAGGTTTAACTGTACCATGAAGGGGAACGGCATTCCTAGAGAGGTCATAAATCTTAGTGCAGAGAGCAATGGAGGCAGCGTAGTGCGTTGTATGTTATACGTCACTCTGGAATGCAGGAGGTGTGGACTACTGCTGATAACAGCGTGTTCTGCATTCGCGATGTAGCTGCCGAATGGAGAGGAAGCAAGTTTTACGATCTGCTTAGGTTCTAATGTAAATAGTTGTACAATAAATGACCTTATAGCCTAAAGAAGACTGTGATCGATGTGTTTCCTTGCCTTACTGTGCGGAGATGCCACTAACAATAGCTTGGCATGTCACGAGCACTCTTTGGCAGAGAAGGATGAGAACTTTGCAAAACTACGTCTTCCAGAATTGTATCATATTGAGCCATGGCAGGGAATGAAGTGTCAAAGTGAATTAATTCAACAGATAAGGGTAATTCAGGGCATTTCAACTACTTTGTTTATTTATTTAAATAAATAAACTACTTTGTTAAGCTGTCTTGGGAGCTTAGCACATGAACAGAAATGCCCCAAAGGCGGACAATAATAATAATAATAATAATAATAATAATAATAATAATAATCTTTATTTATATCCCGCCACCATCTCCCCAAAGAGGACTCGGGGCAGCTAACTTGAGGCCAAGCCCAAAGATACAACACAACAAAATAAAATACAGACTGCAGACAACAAAAATTACATCGGAATAAAATACGGGCGAGGTAAAATGATAAAACCCTGGAGGAGGTAGGAATAGAAAATTGAATTAATTAATTAATTATACTTAATTAATTAAAATTAAATAAATTAAGCAAATGAAATCAACATGTATAAAGCATTCAGTATAATAACAAAAATTATTGGGATACCTTCAACACTTAAGAGATTTCATGAGACCCAAAATTTGCATACAGCGGTCTACTCCAAGTGAAGAAACATATATATCTAGCCAGGAAAGATACATCCTAATTTTATAGGGAGACGTATGGATATGCCAAGGTTAAGTCTCATTCTAAAACATTTGCATATGTTTTACCTAAACCTATAAACAAAGAGTTGAAATAACCCACAGAAACTGCATCTGGTCAAGTCTTGGAAAGATTGGGCTGGATGGTCCTTGTGGCCTTGGTCAACTCTATGTTTCTTTAAGTAGGAGTCAACCTAGTTACTACTTGGATGAGTGATTACCAAGAAATACCAGGGACCATTGGTTCTATTTCTGAGGATAGAACTAGCAAAATCATCTCTGAGTCTTCCTTTTGTAAGAAATTCATGGGGTCACCATAAGTCAACTATTGACTTGAAGGCACCTCCATACACACATAAACAATGTTCCTGTAGAGAGAAAATGACCCAAGACTCGATGTCTCCAACTTACCCTTTTCAATGTTTGGCAGCTTGGGTAGAGTACGACAGTCTAGCCAAGAGACTTATGGATACACCAAGGATAAGTCTCATTCTAAAACATTTGCATATGTTCTACCTAAATATATAAAAAGGAGTCGAAATACCCCACAGAAACTGCATCTGGTCTAGTCTTGGAAAGATTGGCTAGATGGTCCTTGTGGTCTTGGCCAACTATGTTTCTTTAAGTAGGATTCAACCTGGTTACTACTTGGATGAGTGATGATTACCAAGAAATACCAGAGACCGTTGGTTTTACTTCAGAGGATGGAACTGACAAAATCATCTCTAAGTCTTCCTTTTGTAAGAAATTCATGGGGTCACCATAAGTCAACCGTTGACTTGAAGGCACCTCCATAGACACATAATATATAAACAGGGAGTTGAAATACCCCATAGAAAATGCATCTGGTCTAGTCTTGGAAAGATTGGGCTGGATGGTCCTTGTGGTCTCGGCCAACTCTATGTTTCTTTAAGTAGGATTCAACCTGGTTACTACTTGGACGAATGATTACCAAGAAATACCAGAGACCGTTGGTTCTATTTCCAAGGATAGAACTCGCAAAATCATCTCTGAGTCTTCCTTGACTAAGAAATTCATGGGGTCACCATAAGTCAACCGTTGACTTGAAGGCACCTCCATACACACATAAACAATGTTCCTGTAGAGATAAGATGAATCAAGATCAGATGTCTCCAACTTATCCTTTTCAATGTTTGGCAGCTTGGGTAGAGTACGACAGTCCAGCTAAGTGACCAAATGAGGACTCTCAAAGTTTGGCAGCTTGGGTAGAGTACGGCAGTCCAACCAAGAGACTTATGGATACACCAAGGATAAGTCTCATCACTTTTGCATATGTTCTACCTAAATATATCAACAAGGAGTCGAAATACCCCATAGAAACTGCATCTGGTCCAGTCTTGGAAAGATTGGTCTGGATGGTCCTTGTAGTCTCGGCCAACTCTATGTTTCTTTAAGTAGGATTCAACCTGGTTACTACTTGGATGAGTGATTACCAAGAAATATCAGGGACTGTTGGTTCTATTTCCGAGGATAGAACTGGCAAAATCACTTTTGAGTCTTCCTTGTCTAAGAAATTCATGGGGTCACCATAAGTCAACCGTTGACTTGAAGGCACCTCCATACACACATAAACCATGTTCCTGTAGAGAGAAGATGACTCAAGATTTGATGTCTCCAACTTACCCTTTTCAATGTTTGGCAGCTTAGGTAGAGTACGAGAGTCCAGCCAAGAGACTTATGGATACACCAAGGATAAGTCTCATTCTAAAGCATTTGCATATGTTCTACCTAAATATATAAACAAGGAGTCGAAAATACCCCATTGAAATTGCATCTGGTCTAGTCTTGGAAAGATTGGTCTGGATGGTCCTTGTGGTTTCGGCCAACTCTATGTTTCTTTAAGTAGGATTCAACCTGGTTACTACTTGGACGAGTGATTACCAAGAAATACCAGGGAACGTTGGTTCTACTTCAGAGGATGGAACTGGCAAAATCACCTCTGAGTCTTCCTTGTCTCAAAAAGACTCAAGTTACTGCAAGAATGTCAGTTTTCACCTATTTGATCATCTCTAAGTCTTCCTTGTCTAAGAAATTCATGGGGTCACCATAAGTCAACCATTGACTTGAAGGCACCTCCATAGACACATAATATATAAACAGGGAGTCGAAATACCCCATGGAAACTGCATCTGGTCTAGTCTTGGAAAGATTGGTCTGGATGGTCCTTGTGGTCTCGGCCAACTCTGTGTTTCTTGAAGTAGGATTCAACCTGGTTACTACTTGGATGAGTGATTACCAAGAAATACCAGGGACCGTTGGTTCTACTTCAGAGGATGGAACTGGCAAAATCACCTCTGAGTCTTCCTTGTCTAAGAAATTCATGGAGTCACCATAAGTCAACTGTTGACTTGAAGGCACCTCCATACACACATAAACAATGTTCCTGTAGAAAGAAGATGAATCAAGATTGGATGTTTCCAACTTACCCTTTTCAATGTTTGGCAGCTTGGGTAGAGTACGACAGTCCAGCCAAGTGACCAAATGAGGACTCTCAAAGTAGGGAGGAATCTTAAAATCCTCTCAGACTGTCCCACACAGGAAGTGAGGTTGTGGAAGAACAGCTGAACGGCATGATTTGCCAGAAAAGTGCAAGTCTATCTGTTGTCCCACCCTCCATTCCCTGTTATTGTCGTCTGTGCACCCCTTTATTAAATTTTCAGATGCTCCCCTAAAGCTTGTGGACAATTAAAGCTTTCTCTTCCCCTTAATGACAGGGTGCTTTACTTTTCCTCTTGACAGCACCCCAACATTAAGGTCAACCTCTGGGAGCTACACCAGAGGCTAACCTTGCTGTATTATTGTCTTGGTTTGCTGACTCGGGTTACAATTTTCTGTCTGGATTTTCCCTAGTTCAAATATTCCCAGATTGTTTGGGCAGGGATGGAAAAAAAATCACAATTATTCATCAGTGGGGTTAAAAAACAGGTTCCCTGGCAGTCAAGAACATCTAGGTAGATCAGTGAGAATATCATACAATTTTCTGCGGGAGTTTGACATTTGTGAAAAATTCTCCGCAAATTATTCAATTGTGAAAATATTGTTTCGTTTTGGGGGAGTTTTCCATTTCATAGGAAACCTGCTACAAAACAGGAGCTTTTTTGTTGAGTTCCAGGGCCAGAGAAGCAGATGGCGGAAACAGAAGAACGGCCTGCCTCAGGGGAGCGTGCTTGCTCCATCCATGTTCCACATCTACACAAATGACCAGCCACTGCCAGAAGGGACAGAGAGCTTCATCTATGCTGATGATCGTGCCATCACCACCCAAGCAGGGAGCTTTGAGATGGTTGAACAGAAGCTCTCCGAAGCTCTAGGTGCTCTTACTGCCTATTCCAGGGAAAACCACCTGATCCCTAATCCATCTAAAACACAGACATGTGCTTTTCATCTCAAGAACAGAGAAGCATCCTGAGCTCTGAGGATCATTACCTGGGAAGGAATCCCACTGGAGCATTGCAGCGCACCCAAATACCGGGGAGTCACTTTGGACCGTGTTCTGACGTACAAGAAGCACTGCCTGAACATCAAGCAAAAAGTGGGTGCTAGAAACAATATCATACGAAAGCTGACTGGCACAACCTGGGGATCACAACCAGACACAGTGAGGACATCTGCCCTTGCGATATGCTACTCTGCTGCTGAGTATGCATGCCCAGTGTGGAACTCATCTCACCACGCTCAAACAGTGGATGTGGCTCTTAATGAGACATGCCGCATTATCATAGGGTGTCTGCGCCCTACACCACTGGAGAAATGATACTGCTTAGCCGGTATTGCACCACCTGACATCCGCCGGGAAGTAGCAGCCAATAGTGAAAGGACCAAGGCAGAGACATCTCCGGCTCATCCCCTGTTTGGGTATCAGCCAGCACGTCAACGATTTAAATCTAGAAATAGTTTTCTAAGATCTACAGAGACACTCGCTAGAACGCCTCAGCAAGCGAGAGTCCAAAAGTGGCAGACCCAAACCCAGCACCTCAATCCGTGGGTGAGACCAGATGAGAGACTCCCCCCTGGGCACACAGAAGACTGGGCGACGTGGAGACTGCGCTCTGGCCCCACTCTGACCAGAGACCACTCTCCAATATTAGTACCAAAAGGGTTAAGAATCGGTTTTGGGTCAACTTCAGATTCGGTTTGGTTATTTGGGGTGCTGATTCAGAAAACTTCATTGGCTAGACCACATCAGCTCTAGTTTCTGGGTGGGTGACGCCTGGCTCGAGAGCAGTACGTGTGAAAAAGATCTTGGAGTCCTCGTGGACAACAAGTTAAACATGAGCCAACAATGTGATGTGGTGGCAAAAGAAGCCAATGGGATTTTGGCCTGCATCAAGAGGAGCATAGTGTCTAGATCTAAGGAAGTAATGCTACCCCTCTATTCTGCTTTGGTTAGACCACATCTGGAATATTGTGTCCAATTCTGGGCACCACAATTCAAGAGAGATATTGACAAGCTGGAACGTGTCCAGAGGAGGGCGACTAAAATGATCAAGGGTCTGGAGAACAAGCCCTATGAGGAGCGGCTTAGGGAACTGGGCATGTTTAGCCTGAAGATGAGAAGGCTAAGAGGAGAAATGTAGCCAGGTATAAATATGTGAGAGGAAGCCACAGGGAGGAGGGAGCAGATCAAGGGTCTGGAGAACAAGCCCTATGAGGAGCGGCTTAAGGAGCTGGGCATGTTTAGCCTGAAGAAGAGAAGGCTGAGAGGAGATATGATAGCCATGTATAAATATGTGAGAGGAAGCCACAGGGAGGAGGGAGCAAGCTTGTTTTCTGCTTCCCTAGAGACTAGGACGCGGAACAATGGCTTCAAACTACAAGAGAGGAGATTCCATCTGAACATGAGGAAGAACTTCCTGACTGTGAGAGCCGTTCAGCAGTGGAACTCTCTGCCCCAGAGTGTGGTGGAGGCTCCTTCTTTGGAGGCTTTTAAGCAGAGGCTGGGTGGCCATCTGTCAGGGGTGATTTGAATGCAATATTCCTGCTTCTTGGCAGAATGGGGTTGGACTGGATGGCCCAGGAGGTCTCTTCCAACTCTTTGATTCTATGATTCTATGATTCTGATATATAACATATGCCACCCACTAGCCACCATCTGCTCACACACAGGAAACCATATTTAATAATCTAGAGTTGATGTGGCAGTAATAATCTTTCATGGGTAGTCAGCCTCTCCTCTCAAGACATCCCTGTTGCCTCGGCACTATAAGAGGGTTTCGCAAAACCGGTCACTCTTGTTGTTGCATGACTTCGAGGCAATGGTGTAGTAATGGTGAGGCTGCTGACCATATTTTCATTCTTGTGGACCACTGATGTACATGCAGAGGCGGCCCTAGGTAATTTTCAACGGTAAGCAAACAGTATTTTGGTGCCCCCCCCCCCCCAACCAATCATTGATATATATTTTCTGTTCATCGTGGGAGTTCTGTGTGCCATATTTGGTTCAATTCCATCATTGGTGGAGTTCAGAATGCTCTTCGATTGTAGGTGAACTATACACTCCTTCCCACCTGCTACTAAGGAGGCTGTCGAGGTCCTGAACCGGTGCCTGGCCGCTGTAACGGTCTGGATGAGGGCGAACAAACTGAAACTAAATCCAGACAAGACAGAGGTACTCCTGGTCAGTCGCAAGGCCGAACAGGGTATAGGGTTACAGCCTGTGCTGGACGGGGTCGCACTCCCCTTGAAGGCACAGGTTCACAGCTTGGGTGTGATCCTGGATTCATCGTTGAGCCTGGATCCCCAGGTTTCAGCGGTGACCAGAGGAGCATTTGCACAGCTTAGGCTCGTGCACCAGCTGCGCCCGTACCTCGGGAAGTCTGACTTCGCCACGGTGGTACATGCTCTGGTCACATCCCGCCTTGACTACTGCAACGCTCTCTACGTGGGGCTGCCCTTGAAGACGGCCCGGAAGCTCCAGCTAGTCCAGCGCGCGGCAGCCATGTTACTAACAGGAGCGGGACGCAGGGAGCACACAACGCCCTTGTTGTTCCAGCTCCACTGGCTGCCGATCTGCTACCGGGCCCAATTCAAGGTGCTGGTGTTGGCCTACAAAGCCCTAAACGGTTCCGGCCCAAAATACCTTTCTGACCGCATCTTGGCCTATGAGCCTACGAGGGCCTTGAGATCGTCTGGGGAGGCCCTTCTCTCGATCCCGCCTGCCTCACAGGCACGTCTGGCGGGGACGAGGGATAGGGCCTTCTCGGTGGTGGCCCCCCGGCTGTGGAACACCCTCCCTGTAGACATCAGACAGGCGCCCTCCCTTATGTCATTCCGCAGGAGCTTAAAGACTTGGTTATTTGAGAAGGCGTTTAACTAAGTGCTACAACAATTGGCAATGACGACTGGAACGGAATATGGATTATGAGATTGGTTTATGATTCTACGATGAGACGGCGCGGATGATTTAGTGTAATTATATGATTGTTGTATTATTGATTGTTGATGTTGATATTTCGTTGTGCTATTGCTTTATTGTAAACTGTGTTCTTATATGTTGTACACCGCCGTGAATCGCCCTAGGGCTGAGAACGGCGGTCAACAAATGAAGTAAATAAATAAATAAATAAATAAATATACATCCCAGTAACTACAACTCGCATATGTCAAAGTCTATTTTTCTCCAAGAGCTCCTCAAGAGCGCCACTGGGAAAAATCAACTATACTGCGAATGCTTACTTTGCGTAATGGTTGACCCACCCCTGTGTACATGGACCACAGGATGGGAACTATTGATTTAGAGGATATTGACAATCCCAGTCATGAAAGTCCTTCATCGGAGCAGACCTTTTGAATCAATGGGACTTACTAACATGTTGATTTATCATTGAGTCAACCAAGATAGAATCATAGAATCAAAGAGTTGGAAGAGACCTCATGGGCCATCCAGTCCAACCCCATTCTGCCAAGAAGCAGGAAGATTGCATTCAAATCATCCCTGACAGATGGCCATCCAGCCTCTGTTTAAAAGCTTCCAAAGCTTTTCTCTGCTCTGGGGCAGAGAGTTCCACTGCTGAACAGCTCTCACAGTCAGGAAGTTCTTCCTCATGTTCAGATGGAATCTCCTCTCCAAGATGTCCATTGGATCCTGTATTCGTGTAGATATCAGCTCACATCTGGTTTCTGTCTGGATTTGAAATGTCTATGTACTCTGATGATAGCAACGCAAAAATTTGTTTCTAAAATCGATTCGTTTTTTTGGGGTTTTTGCATTTCGATATTTAAAAGAATTCCGAAATTTTCCTTTTAAAAAGTTTGATATTTACGAAATTTCGTTAATATTAATGAAATTTCGTTAAAATGGCGGACGCAGTTGCGCAACATGAAAATGTTAGTTTTAAATAATAGTTTTAAATGAAAATATTATGAAAATATTAGTTTTAAATAATAGTTTTAAATAATAGTTTACCCGGAAGTGGGGTAAATACCGACCGCTTGCAACCAGGGAGAGGGGAGGGAAACAACTATAAAACTTGCACCAGACATAAAACTTGCACTCGGCTCAGGTCACTTTGACAAGCTCGCGCTCACTCTCCTCCCTCTTTTCCCTCCTCCCTACCAACATAGACGCCGCCGAGAAATTTGCATATTCATCAGCCCCGGGATCGGATTGGGAGACAGTCGGGGAAAGACAGAGAGCGAGAGAGACCTAGAGAGAGCGCGCGCGCACCCCCCTCTCTATCCCTCCCTCCCTCTCCCTCCCTCCCACCCGCGCGGTCGCCTCCATCTCGCTCACGCAGCGCACGCACAGCCAGAAATAGAGGCACACATACACACACACGCACACGCACTGAGCTGCTCCTTTAGCCCAACCCTGAGCAAAGAGGGAGAGAGAGAGAGGGAGAGAGAAGAATCGGGTTGCTCCGCTACTGTTGCTGCGCCTCCTCCTGCGTTTCCTTTTCCCGGCGGGGGAGGCGATCGGGGGAGTCAGCAACCGCAGCATCGTCGGCCTTGCCGCTGTTGCTGGGCAGGGGTCTTTCCCAGGACGGCGGATGCCAGGGCCCCACCGAGCGAGCACGCCGGACCACCCCTGCGCCGGGCCGGGCATGTAAAGATGTCAGTGGGGTGTGCATGCCCCGCCGAGCGAACACGTCGGACCACCCCTGCGCCGGGCCGGGCATGTGAAGATGTCAGTGGGGTGTGCATGCCCGGGTGAGCCGGGGGAAGAAGGGGGCGGGGGGAGCGAGGGGAGGAAGCCAGGCCGGAAAGGGAGCTTGCTCGCTCAGTCTCTCTCTCTCGCCTGCCTTCCCTTCTCCTTGCCCCTGCTCAGGCCCCTTTGCAGCCCGGGAGCTGAAATAATAACGAAACAATTACAAAACAATTACGAAATAGCTTTAAAAATTCATTTCGTTTTTTAGTTGCTCCTGGATGGTTTGTTATCGCTTCGTTATCAAGAAAAATAACGAATTATTAACGAATTACGAAATTAACGAACGAAACCGCCCAGCCCTACCAAAAGGGCATATTGTTCAACACTGTGGAGAACTTCTTTTAGTTCTCCACGGCCTTCCCCAAGCCACCCAGTCCTGTTCCATCTGAATGTTATGTTCTGAGCATTCAAGTATTCCTACCTGAAAAACAGAGTAGTAATAACCTATTGCTACAAATATAAATTGCTGCAGTCTTTTAATTAAAACGTCTTAATGATTTGCAAAATATACAGGTGGTAGTTGGGCATCCCATCTTAATTTCAGATACTAATTTAAGCTTCCAAGCTTCATGACAACCTGAAGGGTTCCTACAGATCAGAATTGCTACCCTTGTCTTGGAGTCAGTTGTTGTCCTTCAAGTTGTGTCTTCTCAGGAAGGCCTCCTCCTTCTTATTCAACCCTTACACCAGATCAGAGCTTCCATGAGGCCTTCCATGACCTCTAGGTGTCAGCTCTGGCCAGACTACACATCCCACCTGTCCTGGGATAGATGGGAATTATTGTGTAAGACATCTCAAAGATCAAAGTTTCAAGGTCCAGGGAAGTCATGCTCCCCATGCTCTATTCCGCTTTGGTTAGACCACACCTGGAATATTGTGTCCAATTCTGGGCACCACAACTCAAGAGAGATATTGGCAAGCTGGAGTGTGTCCAGAGGAGGGCGACTAAAATGATCAAGGGTCTGGAGAACAAGCCATATGAGGAGCGGCTTAAGGAGCTGGGCATGTTTAGCCTGAAGAAGAGAAGGCTGAGAGGAGATATAATAGCCATGTATAAATATGTGAGAGAAAGTCACAGGGAGGAGGGAGCAAGCTTGTTTTCTGCTTCCCTGGAAACTAGGACTCAGAACAATGGCTTCAAACTACAAGAGAGGAGATTCCATCTGAACATGAGGAAGAACTTCCTGATTGTGAGAGCCGTTCAGCAGTGGAACTCTTTGTCCCAGAGCGTGGTGGAGGCTCTTTCTTTGGAAGCTTTTAAACAGAGGCTGGATGGTCATCTGTCAGGGGTGATTTGAATGCAATATTCCTGCTTCTTGGCAGAATGGGGTTGGACTGGATGGCCCATGAGGTCTCTTCTAACTCTTTGATCCTAGGATTCTATGATTCTATGAAAGATTGGGGATGGATGGATTGATCAAATTTGCTGGTAGAAGTGTGTCTTGGAGATACTGGCAGATACATTGTCCTTGAGTGGTCCAAGTTCCACTCTGGGGAAACAGGTGGCATACAAATGGAAATATAAATGTATTTTGTGTTCAGGCTTGGGTTCCATCTCCAAGGGAATTCATTTTATATGTGTAAATATTCCCAAATCCAAAACACTTCTGGTCCGAAGCGTGTTGGATAAAGGATACTGAGCCTGTAATGTCGAAACCAATATTCTTTGGGCCTCGTTGGCTTCTTGGAGCATCTTGGGATCGGATTTCCAATGAGAAGAAATTATGGAAACCTTCTGGCTGGTCTTCACTAAGTCATATTACAAGAAAAGCAGGTCTTCCTTGAGGAAACCTTGCAAAGAAAACCCTATGAGAAGGAGCCTACAAACTATAGTTGACCTAAAGACATGCTACATGGTGACAGGACATTTTCATGGAATTAGTGGTAGACTATGTCATGGTTGCCACCAGTCAAGAGGGTTTCAGTGAAACCATGGAGAAGTCAAGGACAACCACAGCCCTGTATTGATTTTGCAGTTGTGACGATGTGTAAGTTTTATTTCTTTGGTTATGTGTAGTTTGGATAGTGGTTTAGGGATGGTAAGTATGGGAGATGATGTTTTGTGGGAGATGGTGGCTTGGCGTTAGCTGAGTTGCCATAGCAACAGGGGCGGAGCCAACTGCCTCTTCAGGACGCAGCTGTTTTAAAAAGTCAGTCAGTGGCCGGAGAGCTACTGAGAGGACTGAGTCTCTGGGTGGAGATTCAGGGAATGTGTCTGTAGCCGGTGTGCTATAGGAAAGACTGAATCTCAGGGTGGGGATTCAGGGAATCAATCGGTGACCAAAGCAGTTGCAGAGAAGGACCCGGTAGTGAGAGAGCTACAGGGGGTTGTTGATTCTAAATTAAGAATCAAGGTTTGGCTGGGTTTAAGCCTGCTGTACCTGCTTTGAAACGTTTTGATCGTTGCCCGGCTTCCCTCACAGATTAGGTGGCAGTGGGTGTTTTACCACTCACACCTTCACATTTGGTGGCATTCGGTGGCATTAAAACGGTCTCCTTCACAATTGGTGGCAGCAGTTTAACAACTTCTTTACAGCAGTGCCTACTCATCTCAAAATACATGCACAGACACAAAGATAGTTATCATTTCAGCATTTCATTTATTCAAGGAAGAACCTGGGGATTTCCATAGCCCAGGGAGAAGAGAAGGAGACCCACACCCATGTTTCCAACACAATCCGTCACATCTCTTTTTGTTTCTCAGGACTTTGTGGAATCAGATTGGCAAAAAGCAAAAAGCAAAAGGAAATACATAGAGAAGGGGGATGTTTTGTGCAAGAGGCCGGCACAAAGCTTCTTCACGGTTTTGACTGGCCAACAAGGAAAGGAAGATGGTCATCGGACAGGTCCTCAAGGTGGCTGTCGTTGACAGTGAGATGGTTCTGGCTGTTGGAATGTCCATGCCGGACCTCATAGAGGTTCAATCCCAGAGCTTTAATATCCTCCACCGCCGCAACATCCGCAACATCCGCCACCGCTACGTCCCATACTGACTAAATAGAGGCAGCCACCGCCACAGGATTGGCCACAGCAGGGCTGGCAGCAGCCACCACCACCACATGACAAAGGCATACACGTGACTGTTGGCTGGCTTTGGCCACCACCGTATGAACAGTTGCCCATTGTTGATAAAGAAGGACGAGCCTACAAAAGAGGAAGGAGGAATTATTTTTCTAACTTTTTGGACTGAAGCAGCTGAAGTCTGTCTTCTCTGGAAATCTGTAACCCCAAATGCTCCCAAAACTCTATGCTAGATGTCTAAGAGAGCGACCCCTTTGATGTCTGATGGTCCCACAAGCACATAATTAATTTTATTTAAAATATTTGGTATACATTTACCCTTAGGTTATGTATGCAGGGTGCATAGGAACCATGAACACATTTTGTATGTAGACATGGGCCCATCTCCAAGAGACTGCTGGTCCAAAAGCATCCAAAACATTTTGAATAAAGTATATGTGTCTATGGAGATGCCTTCAAGTCAACGGTTGACTTATGGTGACCCCATGAATTTCTTAGAAAAGGAAGACTTAGAGATGATTTTGTCAATTCCATCCTCTGGATAAACCATATAAGGGTTCACCAAGGGTCTTGATGGATGTTGAGCCAACTACAGGCTGACACAAGTCCTGATAGGTTTAGCACCCAAAATATATCTTCACTGTAGAATGAACACTGTTCAACATCACTTGAACTTCCATGGCTCAACCCTGGGAGTTGTAGTTTGATGAGGCACCAACACTCTTTGATGACTAAAGTCCACACAGAACTACAGCTTCCATGACTCTGTAGTAGTGATCCATGGAAGCTCAAGTGACTTCAAAATTGCATTCCCAGAAATCCCAGCCAGTTTACCAGCTGGTAGGATTTCTGGGAGTTGAAGGCCAAAAACATCTGGGGACCCCAGGTTGAGAATCACTGCCTTAGTGTCCTTCAACATTGTAGATGGACCCTTAGTGTCCTTCAACATTGTAGATGAACCCTTAGTGACTATGGAAAATAGTACTTTGTCATCTTCATATGTTGTATTCTGGCCCATATTCATATGCTGTACTTTGACTCCATAGTATAATAGAGATGGACCCATTTGCCTCTTCCCTTATCAAACTGATAGATGTTGAGCCAACTACAAGCTGACACAAGTTCTGATAGGTTTAGCACCCAAAACATATCTTCACTGTAGAATGAACACTGTTCAACATCACTTGAACTTCCATGGCTCAACCCTGGAAGTTGTAGTTTGATGAGGAACCAACACTCTTTGATGGCTAAAGAGCACAGAGAACTACAGCTTCCATGACTCTATAGTAGTGATCCATGGAAGCTCAAGTGACTTCAAAATTGCATTTCTTCAACATTGTAGATGAACCCTTAGTGTCATTCAACATTGTAGATGAACCCTTAGTGTTGTTCAACATTGTAGATTAACCCTTGGTGCAGTGGTTCTCAACCTAGGGTACCCAGATGTTTTTGGCCTACAACTCCCAGAAATCTGAGCCAGTTTACCAGCTGTTAGGATTTCTGGGAGTTGAAGGCCAAAAACATCTGGGGACCCCAGGTTGAGAACCACTGCCTTAGTGTCCTTCAACATTGTAGATGAACCCTTCGTGTCGTTCAACATTGTAGATGAACCCTTAGTGACTATGGACAGTAGTACTTTGTCATCTTCATATGTTGTATTCTGGCCCATATTCATACGCTGTACTTTGACTCCAGAATATAATAGAGATGGACTCATTTGCTGCTTATCAAACTGAAAACTACAGAATCTTCCATGGAGATGAATACTTATGAAATTCAACCATATCTAGCAAGCCCCACAATGCTATTTTTATCATATTCTAACACAGTTCTTGCTAAGAGAAACATAAGAAACAATACAGATGTATACTAGAAGAACTTGCAGAAGAAATGGGTTCAGACCAAGTCTGCTAGAAGGTGAATCTAGCTTACCTTGTTCAGGAGTAGACTGGTAGGTTGAGGAACCTGAAGATCGAATGAGGAGGACTGGGATAGTGGACCTTTTATACAGGTCCATGTCCTGTTTCCAGAGGAAGTGAGACATTATCAAGAAAAAAATGTGCACTTCCTCATTAACTAAGGGGATTGTCCACCTCCCTCTGGGTAATGCTCTACATTTTTGAACACAGATGCTGGTTTTGGTCACATATCTCATTAGGGGACAATGTCACAAAATGGATGGTTGCATCTAATAACAGTGTAATCTCCAGCTGTGTCCACAGGGCACTTGTTTATTATAGATATGAGTACATTTGTGCTCTGAGCCATAGAGAAGAATGTGTTCACCCAAAGCCCTCTGTGATCCTTCTAAAAGATGTCCTCCATTCATGGTGGGTCCCATGACTTACGTGAATAACACTAGTTGGGATTATTATCTTTGTGGCTCCTCAACCTGAATGTCTTATTTTCATTGTGATTGTGGGCATGAATACTAGAAGATAATCTCCTCTTGGGAACTTCTAGGAAAGGGCTTTGCTGTAGTTAGGAATGTACGCCTTTGCTAATTTCCATCACACACCAGGAAGAAGAGAAGAATGTAAAGTACTCTCCCCACTGGGCAAAGCTCTGTGCTTTTTACTCGTTGATTTCACAAAATAAACAACCATCATGGAAACAGGAAATTCAGGATCAAATGGCCCAAGAGATTACAATGGCAGCCAGAGGAGGACACGTGAATATGGGGCACACCATGATGAATCAGATCTTTTTGGAGCACTAGATCTGGCAATCTTCTCAGAAGCTCGGGGCATAGAAGTACTTCACATCTGTAATATTGCAAGAGCCCCGTGGACATAGCTGGAGATCACACTATTATTAGTTGGAACCATCCATTTTGTGACATATTGTCTTAATGAGATATGTGATTTAAGCCTTCATGTGCAAAAACATTGTGCATTATCAAGATGGAGGTGGCCTCCTTCCAGTCTCCTGGAAATGGCTCTTATTTCTGCCAGTTCTTTCAGTACCCTTGGATGTAATTCATCTGGTCTTGGAGATGGATTAATTTAGATTAGCCAGATATTCTCATACTCCTCCTTTACTTATTCTGTGCTGCTTTCCCCCTATGCAGTGGTTCCCAACCTTTAGGCCTCTGAGTGTTTGGGACTTCATCTCCCACAATTCCTAACAGCTGGTAAGATGGTTGGGATTTCTGGGAGTTGAAGTCCAAAACACCTGGAAGCCCAAAGGTTGGGAACCACTACATAACATCCTCTGCTCCATCCTTCGCAAGTTGAGCACCATTGGTCTTTTGGGAGAAGATTGAGACAAAGAAGTGGTGAGCAGTTCTCCTGTTGGCATTGCACAATTTCCTGTACGTGGTGCTCTAGTATGTTCTTAGGTTGTGCCTTCTACCATTCATCCTCTCAGGATCCATTGGCTAAGGTTGCTTGGATTTGCAATCCAATAACATCTGGAAGAAGCCATATTGACCAAGGAAAATCAACACCTTGCCCACTTACTTAGGCGATCTCTTGTTGTCCTCCAAGTTTGTTGTCCTGGCGATGGGTCCGTAGGTGACTTGATCTGCATCTTCTCCCACAGTGAGAGCATTGGTTTCCAGGTGGAAGGCGGTCCTGATTGGGGTTAGCTTGATCCACCTTCCTCTTGGCACGTTTCTCTCTTTCACCCTTCATTCATGACTCTTCAAATTCTATAGCACTTCTGGTCACAGCTGACCTCCAGCTGGTGTGCTCAAGGACCAGGGTTTCCCAGTTCTCAGTGTCTATGTCAGAGTTTTTAAGGTTGGCCTTGAGCCCATCTTTCAATCTCTTTTCCTGCCCACCAACATTCCATTTTCCGTTCTTGAGTTTGGAGTAGAGCAACTGCTTTGGGAGATGGTGGTCGGGCATCTGGACCACATGGCTGGTCCAGCGGAGTTGATGGTGGAGGACCATCCCTTCAGTGCTGGTGGTCTTGGCTTCTTCTAGTGGTCTTGGCTTCTTGGGAACCACTACATAGCATCCTCTGCTCCATCCTTCCCAAGTTGAGGACCATGGTATTGATCTTTTGGGAGAAGACTGAGACAAAGAAGGTGCGGTTCTTCTGTTAACGTCACACAATTTCCTGTACGTGGTGCTCTACTATGTTCTTAGGTTGTGCCTTCTACCATTCTGACATGCTGACATTTCTCCGCCTGTCTTCCCAGGAGATTTGCAGGATTTTCCGGAGGTAACACTGATGGAATCGTTCCAGGAGTTGTATGTGACATCTGTAGACAGTCCACGTCTCGCAGGCATATAGTAGGATTGGGAGGACAATAGCTTTATAAACAAACCCCTTGGTCTCCCTACGGATGTCCTGGTCCTCAAACACTCTCTGCTTCATTCAGAAAAATGCTGCACTTGTAGAGCTCAGGCGGTGTTGTATTGCAGTGTCAATGTTGACATCTATAGACAGTCCACGTCTCGCAGGCATATAGCAGAGTTGGGAAGACAATAGCTTTATAAACAAGCACCTTGGTATACCTACGGATGTCCCGTTCGTCAAACACTCTCTGCTTCATTCAGAAAAATGCTGCACTTGTAGAGCTCAGGCGGTGTTGTATTGCAGTGTCAATGTTGACTTCTATAGACAGTCCACGTCTCGCAGGCATATAGCAGAGTTGGGAAGACAATAGCTTTATAAACAAGCACCTTGGTATACCTACTGATGTCCCGGTCGTCAAACACTCTCTGCTTCATTCAGAAAAATGCTGCACTTGCAGAGCTCAGACAGTGTTGTATTTCAGTGTCAATGTTTTGTGGAGAGGTGGCTGCCAAGGGAGTGGAAATGATCAACATTTTCTATACTTGTTGTATATACCTGATATGAAGATGTGGGTTGCCATGTGGACAGACACCACTGTGTGGTTATTCTATTACTTTGTGTGAGACTTGGGGTTTAAAGGCTTTGTGTCATTGTTTTTAATTTTATTGTTTGGCTGGGAGAGGAGTGGTGAAGGAGCCTTAATATCACAATATAACAACAATATAAAAACCATAAATACACAGTAGATTAAAAACAATAACATTACTTATGCAGTCATATAGCGGCTTCCATTATCATAACAATCATATGGTCCAGTTCAATGTCCAAAGTGCCATTGTGATTTCGGTTTTTTCTTTAAAGGAAAGGAGGGAGGACGCCGATCTAATCTTGCTGGGGAGCAAGTTCCACAAGCGGAGGGTCACCACCGAGAAGGCCCTGTCCCTCATCCCCACCAGACACATTTGAGACGCTGGTGGGACTGAGAGCAGGGCCTCCCCAGTAGATCATAAATTACGAGGTGGAACATAGAGAGAGATACGTTCGGATAAGTAAGCTGGGCCGGATTTTTACAATGAGCTTTATAGTAGAAAGGGGGTATGCAGCATAATATATCATCATCCCCAACAGATGCATTTGCGAGGCTGGTGGGACTGAGAGCAGGGCCTCCCCAGTAGATCTTAAATTACCAGGTGGAACCTAGAGAGAGATACGTTCGGATTAGTAAGCTGCGCCAGATTTTTACAATGACTTTTATAATAGAAAGGGGGTATGCAGCATAATATATCGTCATCCCCAACAGATGCATTTGCGAGGCTGGTGGGATCGAGAGCAGGGCCTCCTTGGTGGATCTTAAACTATGAGGTGGAATGTAGATGGCTGGAGCCGTATAGGGTGAGAATATGAGTATGTGAGGTTGGGAATGGAATTAAGAAGGTTATGAGGAAGATAATTAAAGAAGAAGGAGGAGTGGAAGGTTTTGGTAAGTTAAGAAGGTAAGAGTTGGTAGTTTATGTAGTTGGTTAAAGAACGAGGATAATAGGAAGGTAGGAACATGGATACTCATAGGAACTCTGACTTATCCCATCTGTGTGAACTGCTGGGGAAATCTATTGGTCTCATTTTCCAACAATTGGAGACTTTTAATAAAAATCTGGATTATCTATTCACAGGGATTTCCCTTATCATGAATAATAACAATATCCATCTTGTCTCCTGCATATGTCATCAGTTGGGGGGCCCTTACCGCAGCACCAACTGCCTCTCTGGGCCAGAATGAGGAGAGAGGGGCCCAGGGGACAGTTCCATCTTGTCTCCCGCATGTGTCATCAGTTGGGGGGCCCTCCCCGCAGCACCAGCTGCTGCTCTGGGCCAGAGTGAAGAGAGAGGGGGCCAGGGGACAGTTCCATCTTGTCTCCCGCATATGTCATCAGTTGGGGGGCCCTCCCCGCAGCACCAACTGCTGCTCTGGGCCAGAGTGAAGAGAGAGGGGGCCAGGGGACGGTTCCATCTTGTCTGCATATGTCATCAGTTGGGGGCTCCCCCCCCCCAGTACCAACTGTTGCTCTGAGCCTGAATGAAGAGAGAGGGGGCCAGGGGACAGTTCCACCTTGTCTTCTGCATATGTCATCAGTTGGGGGGCCCTCCCCGCAGCACCAACTGCTGCTCTGGGCCAGAGTGAAGAGAGAGGGGGCCAGGGGACAGTTCCATCTTGTCTCCCGCATGTGTCATCAGTTGGGGGGCCCTCCCCGCAGCACCAACTGCTGCTCTGGGCCAGAGTGAAGCGAGAGGGGGCCAGGGGACAGTTCCATCTTGTCTCCTGCATATGTCATCAGCTGGGGACCCCTCTCCCTACTACCAACTGCTGCTCTGGGCCAGAATGAAGCGAGAGGGGGCCAGGGGACAGTTCCATCTTGTCTCCCGCATGTGTCATCAGTTGGGGGGCCCTCCCTGCAGCACCAGCTGCTCCTCTGGGCCAGAGTGAAGCGAGAGGGGGCCAGGGGACAGTTCCATCTTGTCTCCTGCATATGTCATCAGCTGGGGACCCCTCTCCCTACTACCAACTGCTGCTCTGGGCCAGAATGAAGCGAGAGGGGGCCAGGGGACAGTTCCATCTTGTCTCCTGCATATGTCATCAGTTGAGGACTCCTCCCCCCAGCACCAACTGCTGCTCTGGGCCAGAGTGAAGGGAGAGGGGGCCAGGGACAGTTCCATCTTGTCTCCTGCATATGTCATCAGTTAGGTTGATGAACATGAACATGAGCCAAAAATGTGATTCATCAGCTTAAAAAAACCAATGGCTGCAGGAAGTCATGGTGCCCCTCTATTCTGCTTTGGCGAGATCTCACTAGGAATAACATTGTGTCCAATTCTGGGCATCACAATTCGAGACTGGAACTTATCCAGAGGAGGACATGGTTTCCTCAAAGGTCTGGAAGCCATGTTCAATGAGGAGCACCTAAAAGAACTGCATATTTTTGGCCTTCAAAAGGAAAGGTTGAGCTTAGATATGAGAGACATGCTTAAATCTTTGAAAGGACGTAATATGGAAGAGGCAGCACTCTTGTTTCACCCTGATCTGGAGACTAGGAGTAATGGGTTCAAATGATAGGAAGAGAGAGTCCACCTGAACATTAGGAAGAACGTTCTGACAGTAAGAGCTCTTCATCAGTGGAATATGCTGCCTCAGAAATTGGCGGAGGCTCTTTTTTGGAGACTAAATGGCCATTTGTTGGGGGGTGCTTTGATTGTGCTTTTGCTTCATGGCAGGGGGTTGGACTGTTTGGTCCTCATGGTACCTTCAAACTCTATGATTCTTTCATTTTGCAGTGCTTAATGTGAACATAATTGTATATGCATGAGAAGCCAACAAATGAAACCCTCAGTGGAACTACATCAGGTATCCTTGTGACCAGTTTCAATGGACACTAATGGTTCATTTTATTCTCATGACAACAGGTCATCCAATTGGTCCATTTTTTATGTGTAGTTCCGCTTTCTTTTGGATTTTGCGTTATGAGGTGGACCAGAAGGAGATAAGATGAAGGTTTTGCTTTGGTCCTCACCCTGAGTATAGATGTTGTCATTAGACCTATCCCAAGGTTCTTAGTGGGTAGAAAGTCCTGATGATCTGCTTCAACTCAATGTTGTCACAACTTCAGGTGGCTTTATCACAAGAACTGGATCTAGTCAGAGGAGAGAAGGAGAGGAAAACCTGCTCATGAATGATTGCTTCCTCATAAGGGATCTCTGGGACAAGGCAGGTGGAGCTATACGTAGCCTGGAGAAGATAGAATGGACCCATCCTGAATAACCACATAGTGGTATCTGCCCATACTCCAGGTGGACCCAGCAGGAAGGCAAGATGTTGATAGTTAGCGATTGGGTTTGCCAATGCCTGGAGCCAGATCCATATCAAGTCTAAACCTCTTCAACTGTAAGCAATAGGCTTGTGTGTTTGATGTGGAAATGCCCTTAATTTGGATCTAGTTTGGATGTTTAGCACTTTTGAAGCGAGTTCCGAAATGCTTGTACTTTGAATCAATAGGAGCCTTTGATTCTTAAGCCAGATCCATATCAAGTCTAAACCTCTTCAACTGTAAGCAATAGGCTTGTGTGTTTGATGAGGAAATGCCCTTAATTTGGATCTAGTTCGGAAGTTTAGCACTTTTGAAGCGAGTTCCGAAATGCTTGTTTGCTGCCCCCCCCCCCCCAATATTAAGACTTTGAATCAATAGGAGCCTTTGATTCTTAAGCCAGATCCATATCAAGTCTAAACCTCTTCAACTGTAAGCAATAGGCTTGTGTGTTTGATGAGGAAATACCCTTAATTCGGATCTAGTTCGGAAGTAAAATTCACAGGGCAACTAAGCCCTGCTGAGAGGCAAAGCCAAACGTGTTGGCATTTGAAAATTTGTCAAAAATCTGTGGATAAGTCAAACGTTCTGAAATTTGGTGAGCTAACAGTAGTAGATATCTTCTACTGCTGTAGCAAGGTTCATCAGGATAGCTCAAAAAATGAGGAAGAGAGAAGCTCCTCAAGTTTCCCCACTGACAGTAATGTTTTCCTTAATGTGCATGCAAGACCACCATTGATGAAATACTTACAAAAAGTCGGAAGTTTCATAAACTTTTGAACTTTTTGCCCCCAAAATTCAGAAAGGATTTTAGAAACACCCCCTACTTTTGAACATTGTTTAGAAACATTTTTTTGGGGGGGGGGGATTGCACATGCCTAGTAAGCAATAAAATTGTGGCCTTGTTAGTTCCAACAGTTGTGGCATGTGTGTTTGTTGAAGGACCACCTCACATCCACCCCTGGACCTACAATGATATGTTCATGCAAAACAAATTACATAAAGTTGGCTGATGCAAGTTTTTGTGAACAATACTGGTTGAGAAGACTCTATGTTTATATCAGACTAGCCGTCCCCTGCCATGTGTTGCTGTGGCCCACATGGGGGTTCCATGTGGGAGGTTTGGCCCAATTCTATCATTGGTGGGGTTCAGACTGCTCTGTGATTGTAGGTGAACTGTAAATCCCAGCAACTACAACTCTCAAATGTCAAGATTCTATTTGCCCCAAACTCCACCAGTGTTCACACTTGGGCATATTGCGTATTCATGTAGAGTTTGGTCCAGATCCATCATTGTTTGAGTCCACAGTGATCTCGGGATGTAGGTGAAGTACAACTCCAAAACCAAAGGACACTGCCCACCAAACCCTTCCAGTATTTTCTGTTCATCATGGGAGAACTGTGTGCCAAGTTTGGTTCAATTCCATCGTTGGTGGGGTTCAGAATGCTCTTTGATTGTAGGTGAACTATAAATCCCAGCAACTACAACTCCCAAATGACAAAATCAATTTTTTGAGTGAAGGACATACACTGGGTTGTTAAGTGTATTGTGTCCAAGTTTGGTCTCATTTTGTCCAGTGGTTTTTGAGTTCTGTTAATCCCACAAACGAACATTACATTTTTATTTATATAGATAGTCCCATGGAGGAAGACCTTCTAGACCTCTGAGACCTCTTTCTTTGGTCAACACGTGGTTTCAAAGAGACTTCACAGAAGAGACATAGGTTTGTATAGTTCCATTTATTGGTAGAGAAGTTTGGAAAAGTATGTATCTTAGAAAGGAAAGAAAGAAAGAAGGAAGGAAAGAAAGAAAGAAAGAAAGAGAACCATACCCATGAACCACATCCATCACGCTTCTTTGGCTTCTCAGGACTTTGTGGAATCAGATGTCCAAAGAAAGGAAAGTAAACAAGAAGAGATTTCAGGTGAACATTATAATAAAGGACTTTATTGCATGAGGAAAAGCAGAAAGGAAGGAGTGAAGGAACGCAAGGCTATTTGGGGGGCCTTGGCATTCGGGTTCCTCGACTATTTGGGTGCCTTGGCACTCGGGTTTCTCGATTATTTGGTGGCCTTGGCACTCGGGTTCCTTGACTATTTGGGTGTCTTGGCACTCGGGTTCCTCAACTATTTGGGTGCCTTGGCACTCGGGTTCCTCGATTATTTGGGTGCCTTGGCACTCGGGTTCCTTGACTATTTGGGTGCCTTGGCACTCGGGTTCCTTGACTATTTGGGGGCCTTGGCACTCAGGTTTCTGGGCATGAGGTTGCTCTTCCATGGGAGTCAAGTGAGTGCCAATAGTCGCTAAATACCAGCATGGGCAACTTCACTATTGCACATTTGCTGATCCATGGTTCTGTTCTTCTACTTCTACAAACCCTCAAATCCTGCCCTTCCTCTCTCATACCCCCCCCCCCGCCCCCAAGCAAAATATGCAATTGCAGGTATTGTAGGTAAAGCAACAATTTCAAATAGAACTTGGAATAATGAGGGGAAGATTGGGAGATGAGAAGAATCTGATCCCTGAGGGAAGTTCAGTTCCACCATGCTGGTACAGAAGTAGAATGACCCAATTGTACCAGGTGATGGGCATCTGGGATTGTCAGCTATTGATGGGTTTTGTCCATCAATAGCAGGCGGTGGGTTTATCATGGAGAGGAAGTAGACTAGCAATGATAGAGATGAGATGGATCCATGGAGGAAAAGAGGTGGGCCAGCCCCATGACTCCTCATTCAATGTTGATTTGCAATAAAGTCCTAAGAGACAAGGAGAAAGCTTCAGGCTTTTGAGTTGGCAATGAGAAGGAGGCATCCAGATAGGTCTTCAAGGAGATGTTGTTGACACAGAGATCTCGCTGTCTGATGGGATGTCCACATTGTTACTCACTGAGGTTAACTTCCACATCATCCGCAACAACTACAACAGGAGCTGTTACTGTTACCACCAAGCCTGATGAGGTAAATGCAGGGAGAAGAGCAACAAGATGGGGAGCAACAAGATGAGGAGCAACAAGATGAGGAGCGATAACGTTGAGGGCGATAGCGTGGGGAGCAATAAGCTGGTGGAGAAGAAGAACGTGGGGGGCAATAAGGTGGAGGGCAACAACTCGGGGGGCATGAGCGAGGGGGGCATGGAGGGTTACAAGATATGGTGAAAACAATCATTGCTTCGCCTCCAGAACCTCCACAGCAGCCACACTGACCCATCTTTGAGACGGTACAACGAGTCTAGAAGAGAGGAAAGAGTATTATTTTTGTGCTCTTTATTGCTTCTAAACACAATGTGAAAATTTACTAGAGGATTTGCTAGCCATGAATCTAACTCTTACTTGGTAAGGCCCTACTTCTGGTGGAGGTTATCCTCCAGTGGTGGCCCTGGTAGACAACAATGCTTCCCACAATGTCCTACTGTACAGTGGCCCTACTTCTGGTGGAGGTTCTCCACCAGTGGTGGGCCCTGGTAGACTACTCAGCCTTGGACAACAATGCTTCACACAATGCTCTACTGTACAGTGGCCCTACTTCTGGTGGAGGTTCTCCTCCAATGGTGAGCCCTGGTAGACTACCCAGCCTTAGACAACAATGCTCTACTGTAGAGTTGCTCTACTTCTGGTGGAGGTTCTCCTCCATAGTGGGCCCTGGTAGACTACGCCGCCTTAGACAACAGTGCTTCCCACAATGCCCTACTTCTGGTGGAGGCTATCCTCCATTGGTAGGCCCTGGTAGACTACCCAGCCTTAGGCAACAAAGCTTCCCAAAATGCCCTTCTGTGCAGTGGCCCTACTTCTGGTGGAGGTTCTACTCCAATGGTAGGCCCTGGTAGACTACCCAGCCTTGGACAACAGTACTTCCCACAATACCCTTCTGTACAGTGGCCCTACTTCTGGTGGAGGTTCTCCTCCAATGGTGGGCTTTGGTAGACTACCTAGCCTTGGACAACAATGCTTTACACAATACCCTTCTGTACAGTGGCCCTATTTCTGGTGGAGGTTTACTCCAATGGTGGGCCCTGGTAGACTACGCAGCCTTAGACAACAATGCTTCCCACAATGCCCTTCTGTACAGTGGCCCTACTTCTGATGGAGGTTCTCCTCCAATGGTGGGCTTTGGTAGACTACCCAGCCTTGGACAACAATTCTTCACACAATGCTATACTGTACAATGGCCCTACTTCTGGTGGAGGTTCTCCTCCAATGGTGGGCCCTGGTAGACTACCCAGCCTTGGACAACAATGCTTCACACAATGCCCTACTATACAGTGGCTGTACTTCTGGTGAAGGCTATCCTACAGTGGTAGGCCCTGGTAGACTACCCAGCCTTAGACAACAATGCCTCCCACAATGCCCTACTGTACAGTGGCCCTACTTCTGGTGGAGGTTCTCCTCCAATGGTGGGCCCTGGTAGACTAAGCCTTAGACAACAATGCTTCACACAATGCCCTACTGTACACTGGCCCTACTTCTGGTGGAGGTTCTACTCCAATGGTGGGCCCTGGTAGACAACAATGCTTCCCGCAATGCCCTTCTGTATAGTGGCCCTACTTCTGATGGAGGTTCTCCTTCAATGGTGGGACCTGGTAGACTACACAGCCTTAGACAACAATGCTTCCCACAATGCCCTACTGTACAGTGGCCCTGCTTCTAGTGGAGGCTATCCTCCAGTGATAGGCCCTGGTAGACTACCCAGCCTTGGACAACAGTGCTTCCCACAACGCCCTATTTACAGTGACTCTTGAAGTTCCTGAGGAATTGCCATACCAACTAGACCCAATCCCTTTATGGGAAAAATGGGGAAAATCTTAATGTCAGACTCAAGATGTTGGGTTCTGAGGCTATTTCTGAACTTCTTGGCTAGATTGCAAGATGCCCTTCCAAGGCCATAACAATACAACAACAACAACAAACGAGCAAGTCACGAGAAGGTAGATACGAATACTTCCAATGAAGTGAATCATGAATAGAAAAACCATCAAAACAGTTGGAGTCATCATAACTAATCTGGTAGATGTTTGGAACAGCTTACCTTATTGACTAGTAAGTAGACAGGTGAGATGGAGAAACTGAAGATCGAATGAAGTACATGGTGGAGGAGGACCTTTTGTACATGTTCATATCCTGTTTGAGAGGAAATGAGGTGTGGCCCAAAAGATGGCTCCCAATTCCTTAGCTAAGGCGATAGTTCGCTTTCTCCTAGGGAATGTTTCACATTTTTTGCACATGGAGGCTGGTCTAGGTCCTACATCCCATTACACAGATTGATTTCCATGGGGCACTTTTGGTGTTACAGATATGAGAAGAATGTATCCACTCAAAACCCCAAAAGACCTGCTTCATCATGACGTGTTCCATGTTCACGTGAATTCCTCCTGGATGGGATTATCATCTATTTCGCCTTTCGTCCTGGATTTCCCATTTCTGCTGTGATTTTGTAAAAAAGAATCCTCCCTAGGAATGAAGACAATTACTCCTTAGGAACTTATCTCACCCGTACTTAGGAATTGATGTCCTCAAGGTACTTTGGTCATGACAGATATGACATCTGTGCTTTGGAGAAGAATGCAATTACTCTATCTGCAAAATGGTATAATCCACGTGACTCTATATTCATGGGAATTCCATGGATGGAATGAAAATCCCAGAATTCCAACTAATTTCATCCTGAATTTCTCATTTTCGCTGTGTGCAAAGAGGAATCTCACCCAGAAAAAGAAGAAAAGCTCCCCTTGGGAATTTGTAGGAGAGCGCACTGCCGTATTCAGGAGCTGAAGTCTTTGCAGACTTCATTCACATACAAGGAAGACAAAAGCAATGTAAACGGTCGATCACAATCTATTGACCCACCGCCTAGCCATGACTGGGGTTAGGGGTTAGGGGGATACCCCTTAAATGAGGGTCCTCCTTGCTCCAGAATTGGGGACAGCGAGTGGTGAGGGGAGGGATGGTTTCTGAGAGATCTCCGCTAACTTGTGGGGTCCCGCAGGGAGCTATTCTCTCTCCTCTATTATTTAACATCTTGCCCGACTGGTGCGGAGCTTTGAGCTTGAGTGCCACCAGTATGCTGATGATACTCAGCTCATTCTGAGGCTGGAGGGCCGGCTGGACTCTGTACCCGGAAATTTCCATCAGTGCCTTGAGGCCGTTACTAGATGGTTGCGTGCCAGCAGGTTGAGGTGGGTTTTTTTTGTCGTGTCGTGTCAGGAGCATCCTGTTGTGAGAGACTTGGCCGTCTGCAAGGACATTGCCTAGGGGACACCCAGATGATTTTTGATGTTTTATCATCCTTGTGGGAGGCTTCTCTCATGTTCCCACATGAGGGTGAACCCAGCGAAGATGGAGATCCTTTGGCTGGGCCGCCCGGGTGGGAGGGAGATCCAGCTGCCTAGTCTGGATGGTGAGACACTATGTCTGTCACCTTCTGTAAGAAGCCTTGGTGTCTTATTGGACCCTCTGCTGCTCACAATGGAGGCCCAGGTCTCGGCTGTGAGCAGATCTGCGTTTTTCCACCTACGTCAGGTTAGGCGACTGGCTCCCTTCCTATCTAGGAAGGACCTGGCTACGGTGATCCAGGCAACGGTCATCTCAAGGCTTGACTACTGTAACGCCCTCTACATTGGCCTTCCTTTGTCAGTGATCTGGAAACTGAAGCTGGTGCAAAATGCGGCGGCTCGTCTTCTCGCCGGGTTGCCGGTGAGGTGTCATATCACCCCAATTCTCCAACAGCTGCACTGGCTTCCGATTGAGTACCAGATTACTTTCAAGGTGTTGGTACTAACCTTTAAGGCCTTACATGGTCCGGGGCTGGCGTACCTGAGGGCCCGCTTATCCCCCTACCAACCCCAGAGATTACTTCGGTCCGAGGACCAAAATTTGCTTGAAGTCCCCAACATCCGGACTTATCATCTGTCCTCAACTAGGCAGAGATCCTTCTCGATTGTGGCCCCTTATTTATGGAATGCCTTGCCAGTTGAAACCCAAACCATCCGAGAGCTACTTGCTTTTCAGAAAGCCTGTAAGACCTTTATTTTCCGACAAGCTTTCGATGGGTGAATAACTCGGGACTATGTCGGTTCTCATTTTTATTGTATTTTAAAGTTGGTTGTATTGGAGCCCCCAGTGGCACAGTGGGTTAAAGCACTGAGCTGCTGAGCTTGTTGATCAAAAGGTCGCAGGTTCGAGTCCGGGGAGCGGCGTGAGCTTCCGCTGTCAGCCCTAGCTTCTGCCAACCTAGCAGTTCGAAAACATGCAAATGTGAGTAGATCAATAGGTACCGCTCCGGCGGGAAGTTAAGGGCGCTCCATGCAGTCATGCTGGCCACATGACCTTGGAGGTGTCTATGGACAACGCTGGCTCTTTGGCTTAGAAATGGAGATGAGCACCACACCCCAGAGTCAGACATGACTGGACTTAATGTCAGGGGACTACCTTTACCTTTACCTGTATTGTTTTAATCTACTCCTGTAAACCGCTCCGAGCCAAATTGGGAGTAGCGGTATACAAGTCAAAATAAATAAATAAATAAACCATTCCATCCACTGGACAAAACTATTAGGGATATGTGACTTGGTAAAGGGATATGTGACTGTGATTCCCATTCCATTTACTGGGAAGTGCCCAAAATTAGAAGGGGGATGCCAGTAAGATCTAGTCCATTGGTGTCAATGGTTCCTTTCTCCATCATTTTGAAGCCCATCAGCATGAAACTTGCCTCACTTGAAGCCCGCATTTACGACCAAGTTTCTGAACGTTTCACCAATCCACTGAGTTTTGGGAAATTGTTAAAGTTTTAACCATAACATTTTTTTACAAAAACCCACAGGAGGGAGTTCTGGGAATTGAAGTCCCAACCAGTGCACCACAAGAGGGGAGGAGAATAGACACAGTCAACTATTATTATTATTATTATTATTATTATTATTATTATTATTATTTCGCGCATTTCTACCCCGCCCTTCCCAACCCCTAACACAAGCAATAAGATAAAACATATATCAACAGCAATTATAAAACAATTAAACAATCAATTATACATCACAATCAATAAAACCAATCTAATGCTCAACGTTCGCCAGCTCAGAATCCGTAAGTTCATTCCACATTGTCAAATCCTATCAATTCTAGTCGTCGTTGTCCTTTGTCTGTCTGCCAGATTACCCAAAGGTCTGGCCCCATATCCATGTTTTTAGTTTCCCTCTAAAAGAGAGGAGGGATGTCGATGACCTAATTTCCCCGGGGAGTGAATTCCACAGGCGAGGGGCCACCACCAAGAAGGCCCTGCTCCTCGTCCCCACCAATCTCACTTGTGATAGAGGTGGAGCCGAGAGCAGGGCTTCCCCAGAAGATCTTAGACTCCGAGGTGGGACGTAGAGGGAGATGTATTTGGACAGATACACTGGGCCGGAGCAGTATAGGGTTTTGTAGGTCACAACCAGCACTTTGAATTGTGCTAGGAACTGGATTGGGAGCCAATGGAGCTGATATAACAGAGGGGTGGTATGCTCTATGGGTAATCTGGCTGCCGCCCGCTGGACTAATTGAAGTTTCCGATCAGACTTCAAAGGCAACCCTACGTAGAGTGCGTTGCAGTAATCTATTCGGGATGTAACTAGACCTATTTGTGTGTGTGTGTGTGTGTGTGTGTGTGTGTGTGAGGAACGACTTGAGATACTGCATGTCACTTCTGGTGTGAGAGAATTGGCTATTTGCAAGGACGTTGCCCAGATGATGCCCGGGTATTTTGATGTTTTACCATCTTTGTGGGAGGCTTCTCTCATGTCCCCGCATGGGAGCTGGAGCTGACAGAGGGAGCTCATCCTCGCTCTCCATGGATTTGAGCCTCCGACATGTCGTTCTTCAGTCCCACTGGGGGCTCCTAACTAGGCTTCTCATTGGCTGAGAAAAAATTGAGTTGTACATACTGCTGAAACCTATACCAGTGGTTCTCAACCTTCCTAATGCCGCGACCCCTTAGTACAGTTCCTCATGTTGTGGTGACCCCCAACCATAACGTGATTTTCGTTGCTACTTCATAACTTGTAATTTGGCTCCTGTTATGAATTGTAATGTAAATATCGGATATGCAGGATGTATTTGCATTCACTGGACCAAATTTGGCACAAATACCCAACACACCCAAATTTGAATACTGGTGGGATTGAGGGAGATTGATTTTATCATTTGGGAGTTGTAGTTGCTGGGATATATTAGGGTTCACCTACAATCAAAGAGCATTCTGAACTCCACCAATGATGGAATTGGACCCAACGTGGCACACAGAACTCCCATGACCAACAGAAAATACTGGAGGGGTTTTGGAGTTCTTCACCTACATCCAGAGAGCACTGTGGACTCAAACAATGATGGATCTGGATCAAACTTGGCACAAATACTCAATATGCCTGAATGTGAACACTGGTAGAGTTTGGAGAAAATAGACCTTGTCATTTGGGAGTTGTAGTTGTTGGGATTTATAGTTCACCCACAATGAAATAGCATTCTGAACCCCACCAATGATAGAATGGACCAAACTTAGCATGAATACTCAATATGCCGAAATGTGAACACTGGTGGAATTGGGGGAAATAGAGCTTGACATTTGATAATTGTAGTTTCTGGGATTTATAGTTCACTTACAATGAAATAGTATTCTGAACCCCACCAATGATAGAATGGACCAAACTTAGCATGAATACTCAATATGCCCAAATGTGAACACTGGTGGAAATTGGGGGAAATAGAGCTTGACATTTGATAATTGTAGTTTCTGGGATTTATAGTTCACTTACAATCAAAGAGCATTCTGAACCCCACCAATGATAGAATGGACCAAACTTGAATACTCAATATGCCCAAATGTGAACACTGGTGGAAATTGGGGGAAATAGACCTTGACATTTGATAATTGTAGTTTCTGGGATTTATAGTTCACTTACAATCAAAGAGCATTCTGAACCCCACCAATGATAGAATGGACCAAACTTAGCATGAATACTCAATATGCCCAAATGTTAACACTGGTGGAATTGGGGGAAATAGACCTTGCCATTTGGGAGTTGTAGTTGTTGGGATTTATAGTTCACCAACAATGAAATAGCATTCTGAACCTCACCAACGATAGAATTGGCCCAAACTTTCCACACAGAACCCCCATGACCAACAGAAAATACTGTGTTTTCTGATGGTCTTTGGTGACCCCTCTGACACCCCCATGCGACCCCCACAGGGGTCCCGACCCCCAGGTTGAGAACCACTGGACCACCGGGGGCTCCTAACTAGGCTTCTCATTGGCTGAGAAAAAAATTGAGTTGTACACACTGCTAAAACCTATATGTTTTCATTTCCTTTTGTATTTCAGGACTTCCCATAAAGTTCTTGACAGCCAAGATCAGATATTAATATATATATTTCCATTGGGTGAAGCTGGAAGATATTTCTCATTTTACAATTTTTGTAAACGTATTCCATCTTTTGCTCACAAGGACTGAATCGTCATTAAGCTCAACGAGTAAACAAATCCTATTTCTTCCTTACGTGTGTTGTTTAATTACCATGGCATGTGTCTCCCTGTGATGGCAGCATTCTCTTCAAATTCAAAGGCTCGGGGCATAGACGTCCTTATATCTGTAATGCTGTAAATGCCCCGTGGAAACAGCTGGGCATCATTAGATGTAACCACCGTGCATTTGACAAAATTATCTAGATTGAGCTGGACACTGTTAATGAAGAGGTAACCAACTTTCTGCTAATGCCCCATTTCCTCTGGAACAGGATATGGAGCTCTATAAAAGGTCCACCCCCCCAGTCTGCTTCATTTACTCTTCAAGTTCGTAAACTCACCAGTCTACCATCTACCAAACAAGGTAAGCGATTTCAACTTCCCATCAGAATGTTTTTGGGTTGAATCCAGTTGGTCTCCTTCAGTAGTTTCCAACCTTTTTTTGACCAGGGACCACTTTGACCAGGGACCACTCTCCAACGTTGGTACCAAAAGGGTTACGAATCATTTTTTGGTCAGCTTCAGATTCGGTTTAGTTATTTGGGGTGCCGATTCAGAAAATTGCATTGGATGGACCACATCAACTCTAGTTTCTAATACAGAACGTATACCATCCAGTAGGCACCATCTGCTCGCCCACAGAAAACCATATTTAATCATCGAGAGCTGATGTGGTAGTAGTCATCTTTCGTGGGTAGTCAGCCTCTTCCCTTCCAACATTTCTCGAGACCAATCTCTCTCGTTGCCATGTGGTTTTGAAGCTATAGTAATGGTAAGGCTGTGGACCATATTTTCATTCTTGTGGACCACTAGAGGTCCATGGACCACCAGTGGTCCACAAGACCAAAAGACCAAAAGTGGTCCATGGTGGTCCATGGACCAAAGAAGGTCTACATCTTCTTTTAATCTCCAGGGCTGTAAACCACCATCCCTGAACTCCAGAGTAGGAATTATATGGCTCACCAGAAATTCCAGCTCCCACTCTTCTTCTGATTGACTTTGTTGACATGAGATGCTGTGGTTTGCAGTACAATATCATCTGGACTTTACATGATGACCACATCAGCTCTAGTTTCTAATACAGACCGTATACCATCCAGTACGCACCATCTGCTTGCCCACAAAAAACGATATTTAATAATCTAGAGCTGACGTGGTAGTAGACATCTTTCGTGGGTAGTCAGCCTCTCCCCTTCCAACATTTCTCGAGACCAATCTCTCTCATTGCCATGTGGTTTTGAAGCTATAGTAATGGTAAGGCTGTGGACCATATTTTCATTCTTGTGGACCACTGGTGGCTCATGGACCACCAGTGGTCCACAAGAGCAAAACACCAAAAGTGGTCCATGGTGGTCCATGGACCAAAGAAGATGTAGACCATTGGTCTACATCTTCTTTTAATTTCCAGGGCTGTGAACCATCATTCCTGAACTCCAGAGTAGGAATTGTATGGCTCACCAGAAATTCCAGCTCCCACTCTTCTTCTGACTGACTTTGTTGACATGGGATGCTGTGGTTTGCAGTACAATATCATCTGGAGTTTACATGATGACCACATCAGCTCTAGTTTCCAATACAGAATGTATACCATCCAGTAGGCACCATCTGCTCGTCCACAAAAAACCATATTTAATAATCTAGAGCTGGCGTGGTAGTAGTCATCTTTCGTGGGTAGTCAGCCTCTTCCCTTCCAACGTTTCTCGAGACCAATCTCTCTCGCTGCCATGTGGTTTTGAAGCTATAGTAATGGTAAGGCTGTGGATCATATTTTCATTCTTGTGGACCACTGGTGGTCCATGGGAGTTTACCAATACCATCTGGAGTTTACATGATGACCACATCAGCTCTAGTTTCTACTACAGAATGTATACCATCCAGTAGTCACCATCTGCTTGCCCAAAGAAAACCATATTTAATAATCTAGAGCTGACGTGGTAGTACTAATCTACCACGTGGGTAGTCAGCCTCTCCCCTCCCAACATCCCTGTTGCCTCAGCATCAGAAAAGGGTTTCTCAAGACCAGTCTCTCGTTGCCATGTGGTATTGAAGCAACAGTATAGTAATGGTGAGGCTGTGGACTATATTTTCATTCTTGTGGACCACTGGTGGTCCATGGATCACAGGTGAGAAACCACTGGTCTACATCTTCTTTTAATCTCCAGGGCTGTCAACCATCATCCCAGAACTCCAGAGTAGGAATTGTGTAGCTCACCAGAAATTCCAGCTCCCACTCTTCTTCTGATTGACTTTGTTGACATGGGATGCTGTGGTTTGCAGTACAATGTCATCTGGCATTTACATGATGACCACATCAGCTCTAGTTTCTAATACAGAATGTATACCATCCAGTAGGCACCATCTGCTCACCAGAAATTCCAGGTATTGTACTGCAAACTGTGGTTTGCAGTACAATACCATCTGGAGTTTACATGATGACCACATCAGCTCTGCTTTCCAATACAGAACGTATACCATCCAGTAGTCACCATCTGCTCACCCACAGAAAACCATATTTTATAATCTAGAGCCGATATGGTAGTAGTCAACTTTCGTGGGTAGTCAGCCTCTCCCCTTCCAACGTTTCTCAAGACCAATCTCTCT
This sequence comes from Anolis sagrei, assembly GCF_037176765.1. NCBI lineage: Eukaryota > Metazoa > Chordata > Lepidosauria > Squamata > Anolidae > Anolis > Anolis sagrei. Next base: position 2,238,314 of record NC_090032.1, read on the forward strand.
TGCTGCCATGTGGTTTTGAAGCTATAGTAATGGTAAGGCTGTGGACCATATTTTCATTCTTGTGGACCACTGGTGGCCCATGGACCACAGGTGAGAAACCACTGGTCTACATCTTCTTTTAATCTCCAGGGCTGCGAACCATGAACCCTCTAGATTTAATAATCTAGAACTGAAGTCATCTTTCGTGGGTAGTCATCCTCTCCCCTCCCAACATCCCTGTTGCCTCAGCATCAGAAAAGGGTTTCTCAAGACCAGTCTCTCGTTGCCATGTGGTATTGAAGCAACAGTATAGTAATGGTGAGGCTGTGGACTATATTTTCATTCTTGTGGACCACTGGTGGTCCATGGATCACAGGTGAGAAACCACTGGTCTACATCTTCTTTTAATCTCCAGGGCTGTCAACCATCATCCCAGAACTCCAGAGTAGGAATTGTGTAGCTCACCAGAAATTCCAGCTCCCACTCTTCTTCTGATTGACTTTGTTGACATGGGATGCTGTGGTTTGCAGTACAATACCATCTGGAGTTTTCATGATGACCACATCAGCTCTAGTTTCCAATACAGAACGTATACCATCCAGTAGGCACCATCTACTCCCCCACAGAAAACCATATTTAATAATCTAGAGCTGATATGGTAGTAGTCAACTTTCGTGGGTAGTCAGCCTCTTCCCTTCCAACGTTTCTTGAGACCAATCTCTCTCGCTGCCATGTGGTTTTGAAGCTATAGTAATGGTAAGGCTGTGGATCATATTTTCATTCTTGTGGACCACTGGTGGTCCATGGGAGTTTACCAATACCATCTGGAGTTTACATGATGACCACATCAGCTCTAGTTTCTACTACAGAATGTATACCATCCAGTAGTCACCATCTGCTCGCCCAAAGAAAACCATATTTAATAATCTAGAGCTGACGTGGTAGTAGTAATCTACCACGTGGGTAGTCAGCCTCTCCCCTCCCAACATCCCTGTTGCCTCAGCATCAGAAGAGGGTTTCTCGAGACCAGTCTCTCTCGTTGCCATCTGGTTTTGAAGCAACAGTATAGAAATGGTGAGGTTGTGGACCATATTCTTATTCTTGTGGACCACTGGTGGTCCATGGATCACAGGTTAGGAACCACTGGTCTACATCTTCTTTTAATCTCCAGGGCTGTCAACCATCATCCCAGAACTCCAGAGTAGGAATTGTATAGCTCACCAGAAATTCCAGCTCCCACTCTTCTTCTGATTGACTTTGTTGACATGGGATGCTGTGGTTTGCAGTACAATATCATCTGGAGTTTACATGATGACCACATCAGCTCTAGTTTCTAATACAGAATGTATACCATCCAGTAGTCACCATCTGCTTGCCCACAGAAAACCATATTTAATAACCTAGAGCTGACGTGGTAGTAGTCAACTTTCGTGGGTAGTCAGCCTCTCCCCTTCCAACAATTCTCGAGACCAATCTCTCTCGTTGCCATGTGGTTTTGTAGCTATAGTAATGGTAAGGCTGTGGACCATATTTTCATTCTTGTGGACCACTGGCGGTCCATGGATTACAGGTTAGGAATCACTGGTCTACATCTTCTTTCAATCTGGAAGCATTCATCTTTCTCGAGACCGGTCTCTTGTTGCCATGTGGTTTTGAAGCAATAGTATAGTAATGGTGAGGCTGTGGACCATATTCTTATTCTTGTGGATCACTGGTGGTCCATGGACCACAGGTTAGGAACCACTGGTCTACATCTTCTTTGTTGACATGGGATGCTGTGGTTTGCAGTACAATATCATCTGGAGTTAACATGATGACCCACATTAGCTCTAGTTTCTAATACAGAATGTATGCCATCCAATAGTCACCATATTTAATAATCTAGAGCTGACGTGGTAGTAGTCATCTTTCGTGGTTAGTAATCCTCTCCCCTTCCGATATCCCGGTTGCCTCGGCACTATAAGAGGGTTTCACAAAACCAGTCACTCTCATTACCATCTGTTTTTGAATCAATGGTATAGTAATCGTAAGGCAGTGGACCATATTTTCATTTTTGTGGACCACTGGTGGTCAATGGACCACAGGTTAGGAACCACTGGTCTATGTCTTCTTCCAATCTGGAAGCATTCATCTCTATGTTGATCTTTAGGGCTGTGAACAATCATCCCTGAACTCCAGAGTAGGAATTGTATGACCCACCAGAAATTCCAGCTCCCACTCTTCTTCCGATTGATTTTGTTGACATTGGATGCTGTGGTTTGCAGTACAATATCATCTGGAGTTTAGGATGATGACCACCTTAGGTTATTTCTACTTTCCTGGGAGGAATTGCCTTTGATCAAAAGGCAAGTTACTTCTAAATAGATATATGCTTGCAATCTTACTTCCTCATCTGAGAAGTACTTGACCTCCCTCGTGCTCAGGGGATGTGTCCGAACTCTCAGAAGAGAGAGGTCCATTGAGAAAGAGAAAGGTTTATATGTTCTCCTCCATGAGGACTCAGCAGCCCTGTGATCTGTCATGTTTGTCCATTCTTTATGAAGTTGTCCTGGGCTGGTTTGTTGCCTTCTTATTGACATTTATCCAAAAGGTAATACCGGAACTATTTGAGATCCATCATTTTGGTTCAGGCCTTGAAGGACATCTACCTTGCTACTTGGTCAAGGGGTCTGGAGTCCTCCTTGGAAGTTGACATCTTGATTGACACATGGAGATCATTCCTGGTCCTTCTCCACCATCATTGCAAAGCCATTGGGCCCAGTTGCCGTTTCAATTTCCCAGCAGCCTCTGGAGCCAGGGTGCAAGAGGGCATTGTGGGAAATAATAATAATAATAAATAATAATAATAGTTCCAACCTACCTCACTACCTCTGCGGATGCTTGCCATAGATACAGGCGAAACGTCAGGAGAGAATGCCTCTGGAACATGGCCATATATCCCAAAAAAACCCTACAACAACCCAATAATAATAATAATACCAATACTAATATTACTACTACTGATACGGAATATACATTACCCGAGATCATTAGAGTGCTTTTGGAGAAGGAAGGAAGTTGGAGACAGCTTGTCTGATTTCCAGGCGTTTATTCTATCTCCGCGGAGTATAGGGTGTTCAGCAAACAAGGGACTGACACCTTGGAGGTCTGAATCGCTTCAGTATTTGTAGCATAAAATCACTTGTTTTACACATGCGGAGAAAGGATCTGACATTTACA